>NW_027315441.1:22500-27000 GCF_023375885.2 Dermacentor andersoni | reverse complement strand
AACGATTACCTGGTTGATCCTGCCAGTAATCATATGCTTGTCTCAAAGATTAAGCCATGCATGTCTAAGTACATGCCGAAATAAGGCGAAACCGCGAATGGCTCATTAAATCAGTTATGGTTCCTTAGATCGTTTCTTCCTACTTGGATAACTGTGGCAATTCTAGAGCTAATACATGCAGTGAGCCTGAAGCCCTTTGGGCGACGGGTGCTTTTATTAGACCAAGATCGATCGGGTTTCGGCCCGTATTGTGTGGTGACTCTGGATAACTTTGTGCTGATCGCATGGCCACGAGCCGGCGACGTTTCTTTCAAGTGTCTGCCTTATCAACTTTCGATGGTAGGTTACTTGCTTACCATGGTTGTTACGGGTAACGGAGAATCAGGGTTCGATTCCGGAGAGGGAGCCTGAGAAACGGCTACCACATCCAAGGAAGGCAGCAGGCGCGCAAATTACCCACTCCCGGCACGGGGAGGTAGTGACGAAAAATAACAATACGGGACTCTTTTGAGGCCCCGTAATTGAAATGAGTACACTCTAAATCCTTTAACGAGGATCAATTGGAGGGCAAGTCTGGTGCCAGCAGCCGCGGTAATTCCAGCTCCAATAGCGTATACTAAAGCTGCTGCGGTTAAAAAGCTCGTAGTTGGATCTCAGTTCCAGACGAGTAGTGCATCTACCCGATGCGACGGCTCGGACTGAACATCATGCCGGTCCTTTCTTGGTGCACTTCATTGTGTGCCTCGAGAAGGCCGGTGCTTTTACTTTGAAAAAATTAGAGTGCTCAACGCAGGCGAGTCGCCTGAATAAACTTGCATGGAATAATAGAACAAGACCTCGTTTCTGTTCTGTTGGTTTTTGGAATACGAGGTAATGATTAAGAGGGACAGACGGGGGCATTCGTATTGCGGCGCTAGAGGTGAAATTCTTGGACCGTCGCAAGACGAACTACTGCGAAAGCATTTGCCAAGAATGTTTTCTTTGATCAAGAACGAAAGTCAGAGGTTCGAAGGCGATCAGATACCGCCCTAGTTCTGACCATAAACGATGCCAACCAGCGATCCGCCTGAGTTACTCAAATGACTCGGCGGGCAGCTTCCGGGAAACCAAAGTGTTTGGGTTCCGGGGGAAGTATGGTTGCAAAGCTGAAACTTAAAGGAATTGACGGAAGGGCACCACCAGGAGTGGAGCCTGCGGCTTAATTTGACTCAACACGGGAAAACTTACCCGGCCCGGACACTGGGAGGATTGACAGATTGAGAGCTCTTTCTTGATTCGGTGGATGGTGGTGCATGGCCGTTCTTAGTTGGTGGAGCGATTTGTCTGGTTAATTCCGATAACGAACGAGACTCTAGCCTATTAAATAGGTGCGGGGTTCCCAGCACCTTACAACCTTCTTAGAGGGACAAGCGGCTCCTAGCCGCACGAAACAGAGCAATAACAGGTCTGTGATGCCCTTAGATGTCCGGGGCCGCACGCGCGCTACACTGAAGGAAGCAGCGTGTCTTTATCCCTGTCTGAAAAGACTGGGTAACCCGTGGAACTTCTTTCGTGATTGGGATAGGGGCTTGCAATTGTTCCCCTTGAACGAGGAATTCCCAGTAAGCGCGAGTCATAAGCTCGCGTTGATTACGTCCCTGCCCTTTGTACACACCGCCCGTCGCTACTACCGATTGAATGATTTAGTGAGGTCTTCGGACCGATGTCCGGCGCGGCCTTTCGGTTGCGCCGGTCTGTTGGAAAGATGACCAAACTTGATCATTTAGAGGAAGTAAAAGTCGTAACAAGGTTTCCGTAGGTGAACCTGCGGAAGGATCATTACCGGATTGTGAAGGGTGGCGAGCGCCATTGTTTCTACCCCGTGTGGGTGAAGCAGCTCGCTGCGCCCGACGCTTTCCGCCGCTGGCCCCGCTTGGACGCGGGGACGGCTATACCCGAACATGCCGGGGACTGCCTGAATTTTGAGGGGCGCCCCGTGCCAAATTTGTTGCGCCCAGTGGACGCCGGCTGCAACCTTGGACGGTTGGCTTGGCCGCGCCCGCGGGTAGAAACGGCGTAACGCACACTGGGTGGGCTTTCTGTCCGCTTTGGCGCTCTTGCGCGGAATGGGAGTAAGACGACCCGACCTGCTGCTTTGCCCAGTACGAGGGGAACGGCGAAGCGTGCGGTCGGTCAAGGAACTGACGGTCGAGAGCTAATGCCGCTGCCGCTTAGTACACACACGGAACCGTGGTGCGAGCGCTCTCCCGTCCTCCGCGGCAAACGCTGCCGAGTCTGAAAAGTCTGGCGGCTGCCGGTCGCTTCCTGCGGCGAGTATGGAGTAACGACCCGACTTTGTTGCCGCCCAAGTACTAAAGGAACGGTGTGGCGCTCGGTCGGTCATGGAACTGTCGGTATGAGGGTGCGGCTGCCAAGTACGGAAGGAACCGTGGCCTAAAGTGCTCTCCCGTCCTCCGCGGCAAATGCCACCGAGTCCGAAAGGGCCGGAGGCTGCCGGTCGGCTCCTGCTCGTGACGCGCGAGGTGTCGAGATCGCGGTTTAATGCGACGACGTCTGCAGGCTATTCGCCCGCCGCCGAGGGAAAGGCGGCGTTGCTGCGAAGTACCGAAGGAAACGCGGCTTTGCTACGTCGGAAGCGTTCTGCGGTTAGCGGACTTGTGCGCTTTGGGAAGGCGCCGCACGTCGAAAGAGGAAGTACGGACAGACGAGGGACTGTAGTCCCGGATTCGAACGCACTTGCGGCCAGGCCCTTGCTGGCTTCGTCTTCCGCCTCAAGTAGACTTGTTGTGGCGCCGGCGCAGGGAGCCGTCCCTGGCACTGGCCGAGTGGTTTTGGAGAGCTGCGCGAGTACGCGCGCCGGGCTCTTGTCTTTCGTCTCAAGTAGGCTGTTGGATCAACAGCGGTTATGCTGCGGCGATCTGCCGATGCGAAAGTGTGTGTGTGTTTGAGGCCCTTCTATGAACCTACTGCTGACTGAAGCGAAGCACGTCGATGGGGGTGAAGCCCTGCCCGTGGCCGTGTAGCCGTTAAAGACTCCACAGCGGCTTAGCCCTAATCATGGCTCTGTCGCTCTTTGCAATTTTTAGTGGAGCGATGTGAACGTGCACACGAGACACACGGGTCCGGTGGTTGGATGGCAGGTAAAACCGGCTTCGAGTGCGCGCAAACGGCATAAGCTACCTCGAGGGCAAGCGAGGAAGGCGTGGGCGCAAAACACACGCGCGAGTAGCAGGAGTGGAGTGCCATTAGGCTTTCAGCTGCTGAGACGCGGCCGCCGAAAGAGCGAGACTGGAGGAGCGCACGCCGAAAGGCGCTCTTCGAAACCACACACAGGGAGACGCCACGTGCCTAAAACCCTGGTTGTACTGTACTGAATTGAACAAACTATTTTTCACGACTCTAAGCGGTGGATCACTCGGTTCTCGGGTCGATGAAGAACGCAGCCAGCTGCGAGACTTGGTGTGAATTGCAGGACACACTGAGCACTGATTCTTTGAACGCACATTGCGGCCTTGGGTCTTCCCTTGGCTTCGTCTGTCTGAGGGTCGGATCACATATCAAGAGAGACTTCGGCGCACAGGGAACGTGCGTCCGTCGACTCGTTTTGACCGCGTCGGCATCATGGACAGTACGTTGAGCGCTAAAGCCACGCGCCAGCGGCCTCACGAGAGGGAGACGGTGGCAAACCGTTGTGCCAATTCTTCGAAAAGACGGAAACGAGGCATTACTACTGCAGCGTGACGAGTGCGCGCCTCTAGCAAGACCGCCGCAGGATGGAGTCGGATACCTGCAGGGAAAGAGCGGTCCAAGCACGAGGCGCGAACGTCTGTTGCCATGTAGCGCGCACGTTTGCGAGAGAGTCGGAAGCGCACGCTTGCGTGCACGGAAAACGTGGGAATGAAACGCCGGCCGATTCCCGCGCCGTGCGCAAAGCCAGCGCGATCGCAATTTGCGCTGTTTGCCTTCGAAGTACGTCGAGCTCCAGAGCTGGTCGCTCGTTCACGTCACCGCAGTTGTGTGGGCGCCCTTCCGGGCTTCGTCGCAGGAATGGGAATCGGCAGATTCTTGCGAGGAGCGGGGAGGAGAAGGGTGGCCCCCGAAAGCGGTTCGACGCGACAGCGCAGTCTGCGAGCGAGAAGAGTCACGGCACGGCGGAGAATTGCCGCGAAACGGAAAATGTCTCCTTCGAGAGCGTGGGTGCCCCGTTGGCCGAGCTGAAGCGTTCCGTCGTAGTCCGCCGTCGGTCCAAGTGCTTCGCAGTCTCTGTCCCCTAAAGACTGGGCCACTCCAGTTGGGGCAGGGGCGACGCTACACGAGACGATGCCTCCCGCCAGGTTTTAGTCGCCCCTGCGGTGCCCGCTGAAGCGGCGCGCTGCTAAGGCGATCTTTGCCTCGGTGGTGTTTGGGCTTCAGACACGGTCGCTTACCACGCAACTGCTCGTGCGCCGCACGCGCGCAGGCGGTTCACCGCCTGCCAGCCTCGTCTATAAGTAGCTCCGT
>NW_027315441.1:2500-17500 GCF_023375885.2 Dermacentor andersoni | reverse complement strand
ACAGACTTCTACCGGACTGCATACAATTTCAGCAACAACAATCCCGTGGGTTCAGTTGCAGTCCCCGCGTGGCTTAAGCGCCGAGCATTTTTACTCGCTACCTGGCTTAAGCGCCGAGCATTTTTATCGCGCTACCTGGCTTAAGCGCCGAGCATTTTCAGCCTTAAGCGCGGGCGTTCGGCGCTCTCCGTGGCCGCCCCGGCTGACGTGGTTGCGGACTTTGCCGCGCGCCGGCGCCGACAGACTTCCACCGGAATGCATACAATTTCAGCAACAATCCCGTGGCTTCAGTTTTAGTCCCCGCGTGGCTTAAGCGCCGAGCATTTTTTCTCGCTACCTGGCGTAAGCGCCGAGCATTTTCAGGCTTAAGCGCGGGCGTTCGGCGCTCTCCGTGGCCGCCCCGGCTGACGTGGTTGCGGACTTTGCCGCGCGCAGCTTGAGCGGTGAGCATTTTCAGTCGCCATATGTGGCTTAAGCGCGGGCGGGGTGTGGCCGCCCCGGCTGACGTGGTAGCGGACTTGGCGTAATGTTGCCCGTTGTTTCACAGGAAACGGGCACCGCGAATTTCATGCTTTCTTTCCAGCTTGGAACGTTTGGCTTTGTGTGCGGGTGCTGCATTTAAGGAGCTGTGTATAACTTTATAGAGCGTCTCAAGAAAAACAATTTGTTTGAAGCTTCACACGTGAGAGGAGCGGCTTCTGAGTACGAGGCGGTTTTCCTTTTTTTTTTTTTCTGCCGATAATTGTACTCATCTGCCACGTCTCTCACCACGATATGATATTTTTTTGGGGGGTTTCTCCTTTGATCCTCAAGTGAACGGACTGTCCAGTACTGATGCCATTTACAAAAATCCAAAACAGCAGAGGCCCGCACCTGCTCAATCAACGCCAACTCAATTTAAGGAAGGGCTGTTCAAAAGCTGATCGAAACCATCCAGTTTGGGAAAACCTATTTTATGCAGTAGTTTTTATTATTATTTTTTTTTTATTGTGAGAGACGTGAAATCCACACCACGAAATGAACGTCCCTTTGTTACCCTTTTGTTACCGCGGCTTCGAAACCGTGCGTAATACCAATTTAATTGTGTCCTGGTTGGCCGTTTGTCAGCACTTTGTGTTCTTCTAGAAAATCAACTACTAGTTTATAAATTACGTGCGCGAAATTTTCCTCCGTGTGCACCACCAAAATACTTAAAGAAGAGAGAATGCGTCCGGGGCCTTGGGATTTCGAAAATGCCGTGCTCTGAAATTTTCACATCCGCCATTGGAAAGATAATTATTATCCGTCGTAAAAAAGAAAAAAAAAAAGAAAGAAATCACATTTGAAATTATCATTGAAAGTGGCCACGTTTTTCGGGGCATGTCTTGATGAAATAATTTCAGTTCAGTTCAGCATGATTGGATTTCATCTTTTCCAGTATTCTCAGTACTCTCGTTGTAGTACCAATTGCCGGCAGATTTTTTTTTTAGTTGTTTAGAGTTATACATTCCTGAACGATGTTTTTCTTTTCCTCAAAGCTAGCCATAGAACCAGCGCTTTCTATAAAATCATGACAATAAGAATCCAGCATATCGGTTCATCTTCGGCGCGATTAAAGTTCGGGAACTGGCGATTTTTTATTGCCGTGATCAAGAAGGTTAACACCAGATAAGGCGTGATATTTCAGCATACCAGTCACGATATCTAATCGAATCTAAGATTGAAATGGCGTTCTGAATTCTTTCGGTTCCAGATAGAAAGAAACAGAAAAAAAAAAAAAAAGAAAGGATGTGATTGATTGCCATTCAAATCTGAAGACCGCGTGGAGAAAGTGTTCCGGTTTACATTCGGCAAATCAAAATGAACGGCTAAAATTAATCCATCGTCTGGTTTCATGCGCGAGATCACGTAAAAGGCAGCCATTCTTCTTAGCATGGTTTCTCTCTTTTGCTCTCTCATTCGCGCACGGAAATTTCTTCGTACGGGAATTTTATGAAGCGAAGGCGGCTGCAGACCATTTTCTTTGTTTAGTTCATGTTCGTAGGCGCAAATTACAAACCTAACACTTGGAGCAACATTTCCACTACTCTAGAGGGGCATAAACTGTAGACAGTGCACGCTTTCTCATTTATCCAATCGCTCGCAAACACATTGCATTGCTAGTCTACAGTGGCAATACAAAGTGACGTTTCACCATGCACGTCGAAGTTCATTACCAGTACCGCGCCAGCATCGACCGGCCGGCGAAGCGACGAGCTCAGCAGCGCATGCGCAAGGCCCGACACCACCCCAACCGAGCTTCCCTGCTTATCGGAGAGAGCAAGTGCGCGTGAACACGGGCGCGTCTGAGTATCTGGATTTAAAAAAAAAAAGAAAAAGAAAGCGTTTCCGAGATATTGACAAAGACAAGTGGTCGCGGTCGCTCTGAATCTTATCGTATTATAGAAAACGTGGGATGGCGGCGCTTCCTCGAGGGTCAGAAAGTACAATCGTCGAACTAGGTGGCAAGTGGAGTACATCCTTTTTCTTGGAACGGTTTGCAATTGACTGCTTGAATGTGCCGACCACGCGTCGCGGGTCGCGTATAGAGCCAACCGTTGGCAAGCACGCGTCTAGCGTAGCAGCAGAACCGATCGCGGTTGCGATAACCCATCGTTGGCAGCGAAAAAGAAAAACACCCACACGCAGTTTGTAGCAATAACCGTACAAATCAATGTGGTTTTAAATATAGCTTCACTGGTCACCCAAGAAGGGCACCGAAACTTTCTCATGACGCACACCGCTGTAGTCCACAAAGAACAAAGCGCACAAAATAGATATGATACAGCCGCACCGCATTATTTCGTGTTTTCACCATTTCATTACTTTCGTGTGCATGCGCGCTAGGGCCACGCAGGCCAGGAGTAAAAGGCACGAAAAAAAAAAAAAAAATGGTACGCAATCCTAAGCTTTGACTTGACTGCTGTGGCACTCGCATTTGTGTTCTTTACCTTAGGCGAACGCAATGCGCAAACTGAACTGGAATTTCCAATAATGGAAATTCCTGTTTGGCTCATATTTGCGTTTTTCGCCCGAGCAAGCGCTTCACTGCACTACGCTTTGCCCCTTCAACGTGGCTACACTGCCCGGCAGGCGTGTTCTGCGTAGGGCCGAACCTGCAGGCAAAAAGCATGGGCGCCGCCATCTTGTTGAGAGCGGCGCCAGGGACACAATCGCGCCTAGCTCATTGAGTTTTCCCCCAAAACTGAAAAAAATTTGACTTCATTAAACGAGAAAGATGCCACGAGTGTCCCAACAAAAAGCTTTGAGGATTACCGAAGGGTAACTGAGGGCGACGCAACGGGCTCTGGAAAGAAGGATGATGGGTGTGGCGTCACGGGGGGATCGGAATAGAGCAGATTGGGGTGTGCGAGAACAAACGCTCGTTAATGACACCAAAGTTTAAACCAGGAAAAACAAATGGGCATGCGCAGGGCATGCAATCTGGGGGGAAGATAACCGGTGGCCATTAAGGGTTACAGACTGAATTCCGAGAGGAGGGAAGCGTAGCAGGGGGTGGCAGAAAGGTAGGAGGGCAGATTAGATTAGGGACTACATGGCGACAATCGGCACCTGACCGGGGTACTTGGAGGATCATGGGAGATGCCTTTGCCCTGCAGTGGGCGTAGCCAGGATGATGATGATGATGATGTTCATGATGAAAAGGTAGCAACAGGTCTTCGTAACATACAGGTTAGAAAGATGAGGCACCTTTTAACCCTTGAATATATTTCGCCACATTCGGGCATACGACAAGTTTGTTTTCGAGGCGCTCGGTCCCACTGCTGCGAAAATGTGTACACAAAGGCTGCACAGTAGTTGCCAGAAATCGGGCACTCTATTTTTCTTTCATAGGGAATCTTTCTTCCACTTGGGCAGCGGATTTCGGCGGCAGGGCGAGCTTGCGTGGGCGCGGTGGTTTACGGATCCAAGCGATAGTGAACTCCAAAATCCAGTGTTGGCTTTGAGTGGGATTCATATTGATTGCGAACCCCACGGCTAATCCTACCCCCCATCCCCCCAAGTGGCTCTTTACAGGAGACAATCATTCAGAGACATCGGACAAATAGGAATTCTGGTTCTTTCTTTTGCTTTCATTAATTTTTCTCGAAGCCCATAACTAGAAATTTGCTGGAGCGGCTGTCCCATTTGCGACGCAACAAGTGCGACGCTACACACAGATGGAGTGGCAGTTTAATTACTCTCGTGGTCCGCGAACCGGCATCGTTGCGTGTAGTATAGGAATGGTGCGTGTCAAGTCAGTGCTCGCGTTGAGCTTGTGCTCTTCATTTTGATTGAATGAAGTCTCACCTAAGTGAGCGGGGCCGATCCCGGAGGTAGTGCAATACCGGGCCGACCTGCGGCGGAGGTGAAGCAGGCTTCAAGCACTCCGCCAACTTCCAAAAATAGGTTTAATATCGTGGGTCCATATAGAACCCGTATCAGATATTAAGCTGATAAGAACAGAGTTTTTTATTTATGCTAGTTACAAATACATCAAAAATATGTTACAAAACCAAGGAAAAAACGGATAAAAGGTGTATAATCTAAAAACGCAAACAAATGACTAAAAAAACTAGTTAGTGGTGTTAGTGATAAAAGGCTAAAACTGTAAAGGTGTAAAATACATGGCAAAACGCTTCTCTAAAACATAAAAGATCATTAAGAGGTGCCTACATGGGCTTTAAAAATCTTCGTAGATGGGCTTCGTAAATCTTCGTACATGGGCTTTAAAAATCTACACTTTGATCTTAGCCAAAAGGCCGAGAAGCGATGTCCTTCACTTCACTTCATTGTACTACTGCCTTGTGGGCGCCCTGCCGACATGGGTAACCTCAGCAACAGCGTGGGCAATATTATAAAATTCAGCCTGTGTACAGACTCAACGCTCCCTATCTCACGGATGAATTCGCAACGCCTCAGTCTTTCGCTGTTAACGAAACGCTGTCGCGTAGAAACGAGACCCGAGTGCAAGCTTGCTTGTAACGCGAAACCAACCAAGGCAACCTCGTAGAAAACGGAACAGGCGAGCGGAAAAAAAACGCGCCAGGGGAATGCTTACTTCCGTCTGAATGCGACCGCTCAAGGTGACCTTCCTTGAGGGCTTCGTTTCAAGCCCGTGTGCAATTGTAATATACTACGCGCATTTCCTTCATTTCTTTTTATTTACCGCAAGGCCCACTGAAAATTTTGATACGGCACAGGCCGGGACGGATCGCAACGTGTCGAATCGACCGGTAGAATTAGGTAGCATGCCCCATGTACGAAGACGAGCAACATAGAAGTGAATGACAAAATAAATATAGAAAACGCTGCACACTCCTTCCAACCGGAAACATAGAGGGGAGAAAGATCGCCATCTGAAACACAGGCATTGTAAAAAAAAGAAAAAAAAAAGTGCTACCTCATCATCTTTACCATTACCGTGTGTGTGTATGTATATATGCATGTGTGTGTGTGTGTGTTTGTGTATTTATATATATATATATATATATATATATATATATACGCACACATGCTAGCATAGCTTAAACGCAGCTGGAAAGCTCAGCCTTGCACAAGAACCACCCCCTGTCGCAAACCCCTTTGAAACATTCAAATGCCAAACACGAGTAGAGCGAGGTCGTTCGAACCTGGCGCCAAAACGCATTGGCGCCATCTGTGTACGGAACTAGGAAAACCTGCGGACTTTGCAATACAGAAAGAAAGGTAGATGGCGCGAGCTAACGCTCCATTGCATACTAAGAACGAGAGTTAGTGAATAATGGCAGAAACGTCTTGGGAAGAGAAAAAAAAAAAAAACACGCAAAAGTTGTTGGCTTGTGCAAGCACTCTATGTTACAGCGATTAAAGAGCATAGCATCTTCTACAACAGCAGCTACAAAAAGAAGAAGAACGTGAGAGAGGGAGAGAGACAGGCGTGTTTCTTTGGAATGCAGAGCATGCAGCACATACTATAAAGTGCCAAAGAGACGGGGAAAGCAGATGGCGCGAAGGTGTATGTCCTCAAAGCTTGAAAGCAATTTCTAAATTACATGTACCGAAGTCCACCTACTCTCATCAGGTTGCTCCCGCCTCCAGTTGCGTTTAAAGTGAAATTACAGTCGCCTCAAAGGCAGACAGAGAGAGAGTGAAAATAGGTACACTTGCTTCGCGCAGCTGCAGCCGTTCAAATTTTACAGCAAGAGCACTCCCGAAGCAACAAAGTCCGCTGCCGCCTGGGCGCAATGCGCTCGCTTCAGTAAATTGCCGTGCTGGCCTCGGCAACCAAGAGGTGTAGTGCGGCAGACTGCTGCATTGTAGCACACCGCAAACCGTGCAGACGTAAGCGATCGCCTCGACATCGCTGCGAGCGCTCGAAGAGACAAAGTCCGAAACCACGTGTGCCGGGGCGGTGCGAGCGCGACGCCTTTGACGCAACTTTTGCGTACAAGCCGCCGCACCGCCACGACGGAATCGCTGGCATCCCGCACGCAGCTGCATTGTGTCACGCCGGCAATCGTTGAAACACCACGCAGTCGTCGGCGTCGGCCCCGACATGGTTGCGAGCGCTGGAAGAGACAAAGTCCGAAACCGCGTGTGCCGGGGCGGCGCGAGCGCGACGCCTTTGACGCAACTTTTGCGTACAAGCCGCCGCACGGACACGACGGAGCCGGTGTCACCCTGCAGAGGGCTGCACTATAGCACGCCGGGAACCGGCAAAGAACCGCGCAGACGTCGTCGTTGGCCGCGGCGTTGCCGCGAGCACGCGAAGAGACCAAGTCCGAAAGGACGTCAGCCGGGGCGTCGAGCACGCCGCCCGCACTGTTCGCACGCGTGCTCGGAAATGGCGAAGGGGCCGCGCTAGCGTGCCTTGAATCGGTGAGCGGCGGTACCGCGGCGATCGCCAGAGCTCGAATCCGCCCTGCAAAAGCCAAATATTGGCGCTCGGCTCGGCGCAGTACGCCGCCGCGTCGCACGAGTACGGCCCCATGGAGGTCTGGGCACTTATCGCTGCTACTGTAAGGGGCCGTACGGCCCCGGCCGACATTGTACCGTAGTGCGATTTTCGGCTTGCGCGTGCTCGTGGCGTAGTCCGCGCACCGTTCCGACGTCGACAATCGTGCCCACGACTACGCGAGCGCTGGAAGAGACAAAGTCCGAAACCGCGTGTGCCGGGGCGGCGCGAGCGCGACGCCTTTGACGCAACTTTTGCGTACAAGCCGCCGCACGGACACGACGGAGCCGGTGTCGCCCTGCAGAGGGCTGCACTATAGCACGCCGGGAACCGGCAAAGAACCGCGCAGACGTCGTCGTTGGCCGCGGCGTTGCCGCGAGCACGCGAAGAGACAAAGTCCGAAACGACGTCAGCCGGGGCGTCGAGCACGCCGCCCGCACTGTTCGCACGCGTGCTCGGAAATGGCGAAGGGGCCGCGCTAGCGTGCCTTGAATCGGTGAGCGGCGGTACCGCGGCGATAGCCAGAGCTCGAATCCGCCCTGCAAAAGCCAAATATTGGCGCTCGGCTCGGCGCAGTACGCCGCCGCGTCGCACGAGTACGGCCCCATGGAGGTCTGGGCACTTATCGCTGCTACTGTAAGGGGCCGTACGGCCCCGGCCGACATTGTACCGTAGTGCGATTTTCGTCTTGCGCGTGCTCGTGGCGGTGTCCGCGCACCGTTCCGACGTCGACAATCGTGCCCACGACTACGCGAGCGCTGGAAGAGACAAAGTCCGAAACCGCGTGTGCCGGGGCGGCGCGAGCGCGACGCCTTTGACGCAACTTTTGCGTACAAGCCGCCGCACGGACACGACGGAATCGCTGGCATCCCGCACGCAGCTGCATTGTGTCACGCCGGCAATCGTTGAAACACCACGCAGTCGTCGGCGTCGGCCCCGACATGGTTGCGAGCGCTGGAAGAGACAAAGTCCGAAACCGCGTGTGCCGGGGCGGCGCGAGCGCGACGCCTTTGACGCAACTTTTGCGTACAAGCCGCCGCACGGACACGACGGAGCCGGTGTCGCCCTGCAGAGGGCTGCACTATAGCACGCCGGGAACCGGCAAAGAACCGCGCAGACGTCGTCGTTGGCCGCGGCGTTGCCGCGAGCACGCGAAGAGACAAAGTCCGAAACGACGTCAGCCGGGGCGTCGAGCACGCCGCCCGCACTGTTCGCACGCGTGCTCGGAAATGGCGAAGGGGCCGCGCTAGCGTGCCTTGAATCGGTGAGCGGCGGTACCGCGGCGATCGCCAGAGCTCGAATCCGCCCTGCAAAAGCCAAATATTGGCGCTCGGCTCGGCGCAGTACGCCGCCGCGTCGCACGAGTACGGCCCCATGGAGGTCTGGGCACTTATCGCTGCTACTGTAAGGGGCCGTACGGCCCCGGCCGACATTGTACCGTAGTGCGATTTTCGTCTTGCGCGTGCTCGTGGCGGTGTCCGCGCACCGTTGCGACGTCGACAATCGTGCCCACGACTACGCGAGCGCTGGAAGAGACAAAGTCCGAAACCGCGTGTGCCGGGGCGGCGCGAGCGCGACGCCTTTGACGCAACTTTTGCGTACAAGCCGCCGCACGGCCACGACGGAGCCGGTGTCACCCTGCAGAGGGCTGCACTGTAGCACGCCGGGAACCGGCAAAGAACCGCGCAGACGTCGTCGTTGGCCGCGGCGTTGCCGCGAGCACGCGAAGAGACAAAGTCCGAAACGACGTCAGCCGGGGCGTCGAGCACGCCGCCCGCACTGTTCGCACGCGTGCTCGGAAATGGCGAAGGGGCCGCGCTAGCGTGCCTTGAATCGGTGAGCGGCGGTACCGCGGCGATCGCCAGAGCTCGAATCCGCCCTGCAAAAGCCAAATATTGGCGCTCGGCTCGGCGCAGTACGCCGCCGCGTCGCACGAGTACGGCCCCATGGAGGTCTGGGCACTTATCGCTGCTACTGTAAGGGGCCGTACGGCCCCGGCCGACATTGTACCGTAGTGCGATTTTCGTCTTGCGCGTGCTCGTGGCGGTGTCCGCGCACCGTTGCGACGTCGACAATCGTGCCCACGACTACGCGAGCGCTGGAAGAGACAAAGTCCGAAACCGCGTGTGCCGGGGCGGCGCGAGCGCGACGCCTTTGACGCAACTTTTGCGTACAAGCCGCCGCACGGCCACGACGGAGCCGGTGTCACCCTGCAGAGGGCTGCACTGTAGCACGCCGGGAACCGGCAAAGAACCGCGCAGACGTCGTCGTTGGCCGCGGCGTTGCCGCGAGCACGCGAAGAGACAAAGTCCGAAACGACGTCAGCCGGGGCGTCGAGCACGCCGCCCGCACTGTTCGCACTCGTGCTCGGAAATGGCGAAGGGGCCGTGCTAGCGTGCCTCGAATCGATCGGCCGGGGGCCCCGTAGGGCGACAGACAGGCAATTGTGCAGGAAACCGTACTGGCCATTGGCGAGAAATTGCCGTTCGCGCATTCGGTGGACGCGCTGCGCTTTCACGACTTCGGCATTGTGCTGCCGACGTAAGCTTTCAATCTTGCTCGCGGCGTTACGAGGCGGCACGATTTTCGCCAAACGCTCGTCGAAAGTGGCACGAGTACGGCCCCATGGAGGTCTGGGTACTTATCGCTGCTATTATATGGGGGTCCCAGAGAGCAGTCGCCCCCAAAGCGACCTGGGTGTTTGATATGCGGCGGGCTTCGTGCCCGTCAAGCGTGTCCCCGGTATCGCTCCCGTGGATCCCACAGCTGACGTCTGCAGCCTCATCCGCTTGATGCGTTAGGGGCTGGTTGTCGGACGACGCTTTTTCCACGATATCGAAGTGTGTTCCGCATCGTCCTCGGACGAATCAAATACGAAAGCGCCGAAGGCGCGGGCGTGACCCGTCGCCTAGCGGCTTTGCCGTCTCGGCTACGTTGCAAGTGTCGGTCGGTCCACCAGTGCTGCGGGCTCGAGAGAAACCGCAAGCCGCGATCGAGTCGACACAACCGGTCTATCGAGAATGTTGCGTGCTTCTTGCCGCGTGGCGATACCCGGCCCTGCGGGGAGGGCGCCGTTGCGAGCTCGAACGCCGTCGTCTCGGACTGTGCAAAGTGCTACCCTTTGCGAGAACGAAGCGTGTTGGGGCGCCTGAAGGTGGCCTCGGCATCGCAAAAACGGCGTCCGGCCTGCTTGAAAGGCTGGACGCGCAGTTGAACGATTACCTGGTTGATCCTGCCAGTAATCATATGCTTGTCTCAAAGATTAAGCCATGCATGTCTAAGTACATGCCGAAATAAGGCGAAACCGCGAATGGCTCATTAAATCAGTTATGGTTCCTTAGATCGTTTCTTCCTACTTGGATAACTGTGGCAATTCTAGAGCTAATACATGCAGTGAGCCTGAAGCCCTTTGGGCGACGGGTGCTTTTATTAGACCAAGATCGATCGGGTTTCGGCCCGTATTGTGTGGTGACTCTGGATAACTTTGTGCTGATCGCATGGCCACGAGCCGGCGACGTTTCTTTCAAGTGTCTGCCTTATCAACTTTCGATGGTAGGTTACTTGCTTACCATGGTTGTTACGGGTAACGGAGAATCAGGGTTCGATTCCGGAGAGGGAGCCTGAGAAACGGCTACCACATCCAAGGAAGGCAGCAGGCGCGCAAATTACCCACTCCCGGCACGGGGAGGTAGTGACGAAAAATAACAATACGGGACTCTTTTGAGGCCCCGTAATTGAAATGAGTACACTCTAAATCCTTTAACGAGGATCAATTGGAGGGCAAGTCTGGTGCCAGCAGCCGCGGTAATTCCAGCTCCAATAGCGTATACTAAAGCTGCTGCGGTTAAAAAGCTCGTAGTTGGATCTCAGTTCCAGACGAGTAGTGCATCTACCCGATGCGACGGCTCGGACTGAACATCATGCCGGTCCTTTCTTGGTGCACTTCATTGTGTGCCTCGAGAAGGCCGGTGCTTTTACTTTGAAAAAATTAGAGTGCTCAACGCAGGCGAGTCGCCTGAATAAACTTGCATGGAATAATAGAACAAGACCTCGTTTCTGTTCTGTTGGTTTTTGGAATACGAGGTAATGATTAAGAGGGACAGACGGGGGCATTCGTATTGCGGCGCTAGAGGTGAAATTCTTGGACCGTCGCAAGACGAACTACTGCGAAAGCATTTGCCAAGAATGTTTTCTTTGATCAAGAACGAAAGTCAGAGGTTCGAAGGCGATCAGATACCGCCCTAGTTCTGACCATAAACGATGCCAACCAGCGATCCGCCTGAGTTACTCAAATGACTCGGCGGGCAGCTTCCGGGAAACCAAAGTGTTTGGGTTCCGGGGGAAGTATGGTTGCAAAGCTGAAACTTAAAGGAATTGACGGAAGGGCACCACCAGGAGTGGAGCCTGCGGCTTAATTTGACTCAACACGGGAAAACTTACCCGGCCCGGACACTGGGAGGATTGACAGATTGAGAGCTCTTTCTTGATTCGGTGGATGGTGGTGCATGGCCGTTCTTAGTTGGTGGAGCGATTTGTCTGGTTAATTCCGATAACGAACGAGACTCTAGCCTATTAAATAGGTGCGGGGTTCCCAGCACCTTACAACCTTCTTAGAGGGACAAGCGGCTCCTAGCCGCACGAAACAGAGCAATAACAGGTCTGTGATGCCCTTAGATGTCCGGGGCCGCACGCGCGCTACACTGAAGGAAGCAGCGTGTCTTTATCCCTGTCTGAAAAGACTGGGTAACCCGTGGAACTTCTTTCGTGATTGGGATAGGGGCTTGCAATTGTTCCCCTTGAACGAGGAATTCCCAGTAAGCGCGAGTCATAAGCTCGCGTTGATTACGTCCCTGCCCTTTGTACACACCGCCCGTCGCTACTACCGATTGAATGATTTAGTGAGGTCTTCGGACCGATGTCCGGCGCGGCCTTTCGGTTGCGCCGGTCTGTTGGAAAGATGACCAAACTTGATCATTTAGAGGAAGTAAAAGTCGTAACAAGGTTTCCGTAGGTGAACCTGCGGAAGGATCATTACCGGATTGTGAAGGGTGGCGAGCGCCATTGTTTCTACCCCGTGTGGGTGAAGCAGCTCGCTGCGCCCGACGCTTTCCGCCGCTGGCCCCGCTTGGACGCGGGGACGGCTATACCCGAACATGCCGGGGACTGCCTGAATTTTGAGGGGCGCCCCGTGCCAAATTTGTTGCGCCCAGTGGACGCCGGCTGCAACCTTGGACGGTTGGCTTGGCCGCGCCCGCGGGTAGAAACGGCGTAACGCACACTGGGTGGGCTTTCTGTCCGCTTTGGCGCTCTTGCGCGGAATGGGAGTAAGACGACCCGACCTGCTGCTTTGCCCAGTACGAGGGGAACGGCGAAGCGTGCGGTCGGTCAAGGAACTGACGGTCGAGAGCTAATGCCGCTGCCGCTTAGTACACACACGGAACCGTGGTGCGAGCGCTCTCCCGTCCTCCGCGGCAAACGCTGCCGAGTCTGAAAAGTCTGGCGGCTGCCGGTCGCTTCCTGCGGCGAGTATGGAGTAACGACCCGACTTTGTTGCCGCCCAAGTACTAAAGGAACGGTGTGGCGCTCGGTCGGTCATGGAACTGTCGGTATGAGGGTGCGGCTGCCAAGTACGGAAGGAACCGTGGCCTAAAGTGCTCTCCCGTCCTCCGCGGCAAATGCCACCGAGTCCGAAAGGGCCGGAGGCTGCCGGTCGGCTCCTGCTCGTGACGCGCGAGGTGTCGAGATCGCGGTTTAATGCGACGACGTCTGCAGGCTATTCGCCCGCCGCCGAGGGAAAGGCGGCGTTGCTGCGAAGTACCGAAGGAAACGCGGCTTTGCTACGTCGGAAGCGTTCTGCGGTTAGCGGACTTGTGCGCTTTGGGAAGGCGCCGCACGTCGAAAGAGGAAGTACGGACAGACGAGGGACTGTAGTCCCGGATTCGAACGCACTTGCGGCCAGGCCCTTGCTGGCTTCGTCTTCCGCCTCAAGTAGACTTGTTGTGGCGCCGGCGCAGGGAGCCGTCCCTGGCACTGGCCGAGTGGTTTTGGAGAGCTGCGCGAGTACGCGCGCCGGGCTCTTGTCTTTCGTCTCAAGTAGGCTGTTGGATCAACAGCGGTTATGCTGCGGCGATCTGCCGATGCGAAAGTGTGTGTGTGTTTGAGGCCCTTCTATGAACCTACTGCTGACTGAAGCGAAGCACGTCGATGGGGGTGAAGCCCTGCCCGTGGCCGTGTAGCCGTTAAAGACTCCACAGCGGCTTAGCCCTAATCATGGCTCTGTCGCTCTTTGCAATTTTTAGTGGAGCGATGTGAACGTGCACACGAGACACACGGGTCCGGTGGTTGGATGGCAGGTAAAACCGGCTTCGAGTGCGCGCAAACGGCATAAGCTACCTCGAGGGCAAGCGAGGAAGGCGTGGGCGCAAAACACACGCGCGAGTAGCAGGAGTGGAGTGCCATTAGGCTTTCAGCTGCTGAGACGCGGCCGCCGAAAGAGCGAGACTGGAGGAGCGCACGCCGAAAGGCGCTCTTCGAAACCACACACAGGGAGACGCCACGTGCCTAAAACCCTGGTTGTACTGTACTGAATTGAACAAACTATTTTTCACGACTCTAAGCGGTGGATCACTCGGTTCTCGGGTCGATGAAGAACGCAGCCAGCTGCGAGACTTGGTGTGAATTGCAGGACACACTGAGCACTGATTCTTTGAACGCACATTGCGGCCTTGGGTCTTCCCTTGGCTTCGTCTGTCTGAGGGTCGGATCACATATCAAGAGAGACTTCGGCGCACAGGGAACGTGCGTCCGTCGACTCGTTTTGACCGCGTCGGCATCATGGACAGTACGTTGAGCGCTAAAGCCACGCGCCAGCGGCCTCACGAGAGGGAGACGGTGGCAAACCGTTGTGCCAATTCTTCGAAAAGACGGAAACGAGGCATTACTACTGCAGCGTGACGAGTGCGCGCCTCTAGCAAGACCGCCGCAGGATGGAGTCGGATACCTGCAGGGAAAGAGCGGTCCAAGCACGAGGCGCGAACGTCTGTTGCCATGTAGCGCGCACGTTTGCGAGAGAGTCGGAAGCGCACGCTTGCGTGCACGGAAAACGTGGGAATGAAACGCCGGCCGATTCCCGCGCCGTGCGCAAAGCCAGCGCGATCGCAATTTGCGCTGTTTGCCTTCGAAGTACGTCGAGCTCCAGAGCTGGTCGCTCGTTCACGTCACCGCAGTTGTGTGGGCGCCCTTCCGGGCTTCGTCGCAGGAATGGGAATCGGCAGATTCTTGCGAGGAGCGGGGAGGAGAAGGGTGGCCCCCGAAAGCGGTTCGACGCGACAGCGCAGTCTGCGAGCGAGAAGAGTCACGGCACGGCGGAGAATTGCCGCGAAACGGAAAATGTCTCCTTCGAGAGCGTGGGTGCCCCGTTGGCCGAGCTGAAGCGTTCCGTCGTAGTCCGCCGTCGGTCCAAGTGCTTCGCAGTCTCTGTCCCCTAAAGACTGGGCCACTCCAGTTGGGGCAGGGGCGACGCTACACGAGACGATGCCTCCCGCCAGGTTTTAGTCGCCCCTGCGGTGCCCGCTGAAGCGGCGCGCTGCTAAGGCGATCTTTGCCTCGGTGGTGTTTGGGCTTCAGACACGGTCGCTTACCACGCAACTGCTCGTGCGCCGCACGCGCGCAGGCGGTTCACCGCCTGCCAGCCTCGTCTATAAGTAGCTCCGTGTTGGGCGAAGGACGTGGTAGGGCGTCGCACTCGGTTGGCGCTGGGTTTTCGAACGTGTCGAGTCCTTTTCGGCATACCGCTCGTATGACGCACGCGCGCAGGCGTTGTGCCGCCTGCCAGCCTTGTCCGTAAGGACGTGGCAGGGCGTCGTACTCGGTCGTGCTGGAATGGGCGAAAGCGATGTATCCGTTGTCGACCTCAGATCAGGCGAGACAACCCGCTGAATTTAAGCATATCACTAAGCGGAGGAAAAGAAACCAACAGGGATTCCCCGAGTAGCTGCGAGCGAAACGGGACCGAGCCCAGCACCGAATCCCCCGTCCTTGCAGGC
>NW_027315440.1:0-27046 GCF_023375885.2 Dermacentor andersoni | reverse complement strand
CATCTTGTGGTTTTGCAGAAAACTTCATCCGCGTCTACCAAAATATGCATGTGCATGCTTAAAACGCGTTTTCGCACAAATGCGTGCGCGGGTGCTAAAAAGAGCAGCATCGGCATGCTTAGCACGTCGTTTGGTAGAAATCCACGTGCGCGTTCTGCAAAAAGCACCATTTGCATGCACATCTTGTGGTTTTGCAGAAAACTTCATCCGCGTCTACCAAAAGATGCATGTGCATGCTTAAAACGCGTTTTCGCACAAATGCGTGCGCGGGTGCTAAAAAGAGCAGCATCGGCATGCTTAGCACGTCGTTTGGTAGAAATCCACGTGCGCGTTCTGCCAAAAGCACCATTTGCATGCACATCTTGTGGTTTTGCAGAAAACTTCATCCGCGTCTACCAAAAGATGCATGTGCATGCTTAAAACGCGTTTTCGCACAAATGCGTGCGCGGGTGCTAAAAAGAGCAGCATCGGCATGCTTAGCACGTCGTTTGGTAGAAATCCACGTGCGCGTTCTGCAAAAAGCACCATTTGCATGCACATCTTGTGGTTTTGCAGAAAACTTCATCCGCGTCTACCAAAAGATGCATGTGCATGCTTAAAACGCGTTTTCGCACAAATCCGTGCGCGGGTGCTAAAAAGAGCAGCATCGGCATGCTTAGCACGTCGTTTGGTAGAAATCCACGTGCGCGTTCTGCAAAAAGCACCATTTGCATGCACATCTTGTGGTTTTGCAGAAAACTTCATCCGCGTCTACCAAAAGATGCATGTGCATGCTTAAAACGCGTTTTCGCACAAATGCGTGCGCGGGTGCTAAAAAGAGCAGCATCGGCATGCTTAGCACGTCGTTTGGTAGAAATCCACGTGCGCGTTCTGCAAAAAGCACCATTTGCATCCACATCTTGTGGTTTTGCAGAAAACTTCATCCGCGTCTACCAAAAGATGCATGTGCATGCTTAAAACGCGTTTTCGCACAAATGCGTGCGCGGGTGCTAAAAAGAGCAGCATCGGCATGCTTAGCACGTCGTTTGGTAGAAATCCACGTGCGCGTTCTGCCAAAAGCACCATTTGCATGCACATCTTGTGGTTTTGCAGAAAACTTCATCCGCGTCTACCAAAAGATGCATGTGCATGCTTGAAACGCGTTTTCGCACAAATGCGTGCGCGGGTGCTAAAAAGAGCAGCATCGGCATGCTTAGCACGTCGTTTGGTAGAAATCCACGTGCGCGTTCTGCCAAAAGCACCATTTGCATGCACATCTTGTGGTTTTGCAGAAAACTTCATCCGCGTCTACCAAAAGATGCATGTGCATGCTTAAAACGCGTTTTCGCACAAATGCGTGCGCGGGTGCTAAAAAGAGCAGCATCGGCATGCTTAGCACGTCGTTTGGTAGAAATCCACGTGCGCGTTCTGCCAAAAGCACCATTTGCATGCACATCTTGTGGTTTTGCAGAAAACTTCATCCGCGTCTACCAAAAGATGCATGTGCATGCTTAAAACGCGTTTTCGCACAAATGCGTGCGCGGGTGCTAAAAAGAGCAGCATCGGCATGCTTAGCACGTCGTTTGGTAGAAATCCACGAGCGCGTTCTGCAAAAAGCACCATTTGCATGCAGATCTTGTGGTTTTGCAGAAAACTTCATCCGCGTCTACCAAAAGATGCATGTGCATGCTTAAAACGTGTTTTCGCACAAATGCGTGCGCGGGTGCTAAGAAGAGCAGCATCGGCATGCTTAGCACGTCGTTTGGTAGAAATCCACGTGCGCGTTCTGCCAAAAGCACCATTTGCATGCACATCTTGTGGTTTTGCAGAAAACTTCATCCGCGTCTACCAAAAGATGCATGTGCATGCTTAAAACGCGTTTTCGCACAAATGCGTGCGCGGGTGCTAAAAAGAGCAGCATCGGCATGCTTAGCACGTCGTTTGGTAGAAATCCACGTGCGCGTTCTGCAAAAAGCACCATTTGCATGCACATCTTGTGGTTTTGCAGAAAACTTCATCCGCGTCTACCAAAAGATGCATGTGCATGCTTAAAACGCGTTTTCGCACAAATGCGTGCGCGGGTGCTAAAAAGAGCAGCATCGGCATGCTTAGCACGTCGTTTGGTAGAAATCCACGTGCGCGTTCTGCAAAAAGCACCATTTGCATGCACATCTTGTGGTTTTGCAGAAAACTTCATCCGCGTCTACCAAAAGATGCATGTGCATGCTTAAAACGCGTTTTCGCACAAATGCGTGCGCGGGTGCTAAAAATAGCAGCATCGGCATGCTTAGCACGTCGTTTGGTAGAAATCCACGTGCGCGTTCTGCAAAAAGCACCATTTGCATGCACATCTTGTGGTTTGGAGAAAACTTCATCCGCGTCTACCAAAAGATGCATGTGCATGCTTAAAACGCGTTTTCGCACAAATGCTTGCGCGGGTGCTAAAAAGAGCAGCATCGGCATGCTTAGCACGTCGTTTGGTAGAAATCCACGTGCGCGTTCTGCAAAAAGCACTATTTGCATGCACATCTTGTGGTTTTGCAGAAAACTTCATCCGCGTCTACCAAAAGATGCATGTGCATGCTTAAAACGCGTTTTCGCACAAATGCGTGCGCGGGTGCTAAAAATAGCAGCATCGGCATGCTTAGCACGTCGTTTGGTAGAAATCCACGTGCGCGTTCTGCAAAAAGCACCATTTGCATGCACATCTTGTGGTTTTGCAGAAAACTTCATCCGCGTCTACCAAAAGATGCATGTGCATGCTTAAAACGCGTTTTCGCACAAATGCGTGCGCGGGTGCTAAAAAGAGCAGCATCGGCATGCTCAGCACGTCGTTTGGTAGAAATCCACGTGCGCGTTCTGCCAAAAGCACCATTTGCATGCACATCTTGTGGTTTTGCAGAAAACTTCATCCGCGTCTACCAAAAGATGCATGTGCATGCTTAAAACGCGTTTTCGCACAAATGCGTGCGCGGGTGCTAAAAAGAGCAGCATCGGCATGCTTAGCACGTCGTTTGGTAGAAATCCACGTGCGCGTTCTGCCAAAAGCACCATTTGCATGCACATCTTGTGGTTTTGCAGAAAACTTCATCCGCGTCTACCAAAATATGCATGTGCATGCTTAAAACGCGTTTTCGCACAAATGCGTGCGCGGGTGCTAAAAAGAGCAGCATCGGCATGCTTAGCACGTCGTTTGGTAGAAATCCACGTGCGCGTTCTGCAAAAAGCACCATTTGCATGCACATCTTGTGGTTTTGCAGAAAACTTCATCCGCGTCTACCAAAAGATGCATGTGCATGCTTAAAACGCGTTTTCGCACAAATGCGTGCGCGGGTGCTAAAAAGAGCAGCATCGGCATGCTTAGCACGTCGTTTGGTAGAAATCCACGTGCGCGTTCTGCCAAAAGCACCATTTGCATGCACATCTTGTGGTTTTGCAGAAAACTTCATCCGCGTCTACCAAAAGATGCATGTGCATGCTTAAAACGCGTTTTCGCACAAATGCGTGCGCGGGTGCTAAAAAGAGCAGCATCGGCATGCTTAGCACGTCGTTTGGTAGAAATCCACGTGCGCGTTCTGCAAAAAGCACCATTTGCATGCACATCTTGTGGTTTTGCAGAAAACTTCATCCGCGTCTACCAAAAGATGCATGTGCATGCTTAAAACGCGTTTTCGCACAAATCCGTGCGCGGGTGCTAAAAAGAGCAGCATCGGCATGCTTAGCACGTCGTTTGGTAGAAATCCACGTGCGCGTTCTGCAAAAAGCACCATTTGCATGCACATCTTGTGGTTTTGCAGAAAACTTCATCCGCGTCTACCAAAAGATGCATGTGCATGCTTAAAACGCGTTTTCGCACAAATGCGTGCGCGGGTGCTAAAAAGAGCAGCATCGGCATGCTTAGCACGTCGTTTGGTAGAAATCCACGTGCGCGTTCTGCAAAAAGCACCATTTGCATCCACATCTTGTGGTTTTGCAGAAAACTTCATCCGCGTCTACCAAAAGATGCATGTGCATGCTTAAAACGCGTTTTCGCACAAATGCGTGCGCGGGTGCTAAAAAGAGCAGCATCGGCATGCTTAGCACGTCGTTTGGTAGAAATCCACGTGCGCGTTCTGCCAAAAGCACCATTTGCATGCACATCTTGTGGTTTTGCAGAAAACTTCATCCGCGTCTACCGAAAGATGCATGTGCATGCTTAAAACGCGTTTTCGCACAAATGCGTGCGCGGGTGCTAAAAAGAGCAGCATCGGCATGCTTAGCACGTCGTTTGGTAGAAATCCACGTGCGCGTTCTGCCAAAAGCACCATTTGCATGCACATCTTGTGGTTTTGCAGAAAACTTCATCCGCGTCTACCAAAAGATGCATGTGCATGCTTAAAACGCGTTTTCGCACAAATGCGTGCGCGGGTGCTAAAAAGAGCAGCATCGGCATGCTTAGCACGTCGTTTGGTAGAAATCCACGAGCGCGTTCTGCAAAAAGCACCATTTGCATGCACATCTTGTGGTTTTGCAGAAAACTTCATCCGCGTCTACCAAAAGATGCATGTGCATGCTTAAAACGCGTTTTCGCACAAATGCGGGCGCGGGTGCTAAGAAGAGCAGCATCGGCATGCTTAGCACGTCGTTTGGTAGAAATCCACGTGCGCGTTCTGCCAAAAGCACCATTTGCATGCACATCTTGTGGTTTTGCAGAAAACTTCATCCGCGTCTACCAAAAGATGCATGTGCATGCTTAAAACGCGTTTTCGCACAAATGCGTGCGCGGGTGCTAAAAGAGCAGCATCGGCATGCTTAGCACGTCGTTTGGTAGAAATCCACGTGCGCGTTCTGCAAAAAGCACCATTTGCATGCACATCTTGTGGTTTTGCAGAAAACTTCATCCGCGTCTACCAAAAGATGCATGTGCATGCTTAAAACGCGTTTTCGCACAAATCCGTGCGCGGGTGCTAAAAAGAGCAGCATCGGCATGCTTAGCACGTCGTTTGGTAGAAATCCACGTGCGCGTTCTGCAAAAAGCACCATTTGCATTGCACATCTTGTGGTTTTGCAGAAAACTTCATCCGCGTCTACCAAAAGATGCATGTGCATGCTTAAAACGCGTTTTCGCACAAATGCGTGCGCGGGTGCTAAAAAGAGCAGCATCGGCATGCTTAGCACGTCGTTTGGTAGAAATCCACGTGCGCGTTCTGCAAAAAGCACCATTTGCATGCACATCTTGTGGTTTTGCAGAAAACTTCATCCGCGTCTACCAAAAGATGCATGTGCATGCTTAAAACGCGTTTTCGCACAAATGCGTGCGCGGGTGCTAAAAATAGCAGCATCGGCATGCTTAGCACGTCGTTTGGTAGAAATCCACGTGCGCGTTCTGCCAAAAGCACCATTTGCATGCACATCTTGTGGTTTTGCAGAAAACATCCGCGTCTACCAAAAGATGCATGTGCATGCTTAAAACGCGTTTTCGCACAAATGCGTGCGCGGGTGCAAAAAAGAGCAGCATCGGCATGCTTAGCACCTCGTTTGGTAGAAATCCACGTGCGCGTTCTGCCAAAAGCACCATTTGCATGCACATCTTGTGGTTTTGCAGAAAACTTCATCCGCGTCTACCAAAAGATGCATGTGCATGCTTAAAACGCGTTTTCGCACAAATCCGTGCGCGGGTGCTAAAAAGAGCAGCATCGGCATGCTTAGCACGTCGTTTGGAAGAAATCCACGTGCGCGTTCTGCCAAAAGCACCATTTGCATGCACATCTTGTGGTTTTGCAGAAAACTTCATCCGCGTCTACCAAAAGATGCATGTGCTTGCTTAAAACGCGTTTTCGCACAAATGCGTGCGCGGGTGCTAAAAAGAGCAGCATCGGCATGCTTAGCACGTCGTTTCGTAGAAATCCACGTGCGCGTTCTGCCAAAAGCACCATTTGTATGCACATCTTGTGGTTTTGCAGAAAACTTCATCCGCGTCTACCAAAAATGAATGTGCATGCTTAAAACGCGTTTTCGCACAAATCCGTGCGCGGGTGCTAAAAAGAGCAGCATCGGCATGCTTAGCACGTCGTTTGGTAGAAATCCACGTGCGCGTTCTGCCAAAAGCACCATTTGCATGCACATCTTGTGGTTTTGCAGAAAACTTCATCCGCGTCTACCAAAAGATGCATGTGCATGCTGAAAACGCGTTTTCGCACAAATCCGTGCGCGGGTGCTAAAAAGAGCAGCATCGGCATGCTTAGCACGTCGTTTGGTAGAAATCCACGTGCGCGTTCTGCAAAAAGCACCATTTGCATGCACATCTTGTGGTTTTGCAGAAAATTTCATCCGCGTCTACCAAAAGATGCATGAAATGCTTAAAACGCGTTTTCGCACAAATGCGTGCGCGGGTGCTAAAAAGAGCAGCATCGGCATGCTTAGCACGTCGTTTGGTAGAAATCCACGTGCGCGTTCTGCAAAAAGCACCATTTGCATGCACATCTTGTGGTTTTGCAGAAAACTTCATCCGCGTCTACCAAAAGATGCATGTCCATGCTTAAAACGCGTTTTCGCACAAATGCATGCGCGGGTGCTAAAAAGAGCAGCATCGGCATGCTTAGCACGTCGTTTGGTAGAAATCCACGTGCGCGTTCTGCCAAAAGCACCATTTGCATGCACATCTTGTGGTTTTGCAGAAAACTTCATCCGCGTCTACCAAAAGATGCATGTGCATGCTTAAAACGCGTTTTCGCACAAATGCGTGCGCGGGTGCTAAAAAGAGCAGCATCGGCATGCTTAGCACGTCGTTTGGTAGAAATCCACGTGCGCGTTCTGCCAAAAGCACCATTTGCATGCACATCTTGTGGTTTTGCAGAAAACTTCATCCGCTTCTACCAAAAGCTGCATGTGCATGCTTAAAACGCGTTTTCGCACAAATTCGTGCGCGGGTGCTAAAAAGAGCAGCATCGGCATGCTTAGCACGTCGTTTGGTAGAAATCCACGTGCGCGTTCTGCCAAAAGCACCATTTGCATGCACATCTTGTGGTTTTGCAGAAAACTTCATCCGCGTCTACCAAAAGATGCATGTGCATGCTTAAAACGCGTTTTCGCACAAATCCGTGCGCGTGTGCTAAAAAGAGCAGCATCGGCATGCTTAGCACGTCGTTTGGTAGAAATCCACGTGCGCGTTCTGCAAAAAGCACCATTTGCATGCACATCTTGTGGTTTTGTAGAAAACTTCATCCGCGTCTACCAAAAGATGCATGTGCTGCTTAAAACGCGTTTTCGCACAAATGCGAGCGCGGGTGCTAAAAAGAGCAGCATCGGCATGCTTAGCACGTCGTTTGGTAGAAATCCACGTGCGCGTTCTGCCAAAAGCACCATTTGCATGCACATCTTGTGGTTTTGCAGAAAACTTCATCCGCGTCTACCAAAAGATGCATGTGCATGCTTAAAACGCGTTTTCGCACAAATCCGTGCGCGGGTGCTAAAAAGAGCAGCATCGGCATGCTTAGCACGTCGTTTGGTAGAAATCCACGTGCGCGTTCTGCCAAAAGCACCATTTGCATGCACATCTTGTGGTTTTGCAGAAAACTTCATCCGCGTCTACCAAAAGATGCATGTGCATGCTTAAAACGCGTTTTCGCACAAATCCGTGTGCGGGTGCTAAAAAGAGCAGCATCGGCATGCTTAGCACGTCGTTTGGTAGAAATCCACGTGCGCGTTCTGCCAAAAGCACCATTTGCATGCACATCTTGTGGTTTTACAGAAAACTTCATCCGCGTCTACCAAAAGATGCATGTGCTTGCTTAAAACGCGTTTTCGCACAAATGCGTGCGCGGGTGCTAAAAAGAGCAGCATCGGCATGCTTAGCACGTCGTTTGGTAGAAATCCACGTGCGCGTTCTGCCAAAAGCACCATTTGTATGCACATCTTGTGGTTTTGCAGAAAACTTCATCCGCGTCTACCAAAAATGAATGTGCATGCTTAAAACGCGTTTTCGCACAAATCCGTGCGCGGGTGCTAAAAAGAGCAGCATCGGCATGCTTAGCACGTCGTTTGGTAGAAATCCACGTGCGCGTTCTGCCAAAAGCACCATTTGCATGCACATCTTGTGGTTTTGCAGAAAACTTCATCCGCGTCTACCAAAAGATGCATGTGCATGCTGAAAACGCGTTTTCGCACAAATCCGTGCGCGGGTGCTAAAAAGAGCAGCATCGGCATGCTTAGCACGTCGTTTGGTAGAAATCCACGTGCGCGTTCTGCAAAAAGCACCATTTGCATGCACATCTTGTGGTTTTGCAGAAAACTTCATCCGCGTCTACCAAAAGATGCATGAAATGCTTAAAACGCGTTTTCGCACAAATGCGTGCGCGGGTGCTAAAAAGAGCAGCATCGGCATGCTTAGCACGTCGTTTGGTAGAAATCCACGTGCGCGTTCTGCAAAAAGCACCATTTGCATGCACATCTTGTGGTTTTGCAGAAAACTTCATCCGCGTCTACCAAAAGATGCATGTGCATGCTTAAAACGCGTTTTCGCACAAATGCATGCGCGGGTGCTAAAAAGAGCAGCATCGGCATGCTTAGCACGTCGTTTGGTAGAAATCCACGTGCGCGTTCTGCCAAAAGCACCATTTGCATGCACATCTTGTGGTTTTGCAGAAAACTTCATCCGCGTCTACCAAAAGATGCATGTGGATGCTTAAAACGCGTTTTCGCACAAATGCGTGCGCGGGTGCTAAAAAGAGCAGCATCGGCATGCTTAGCACGTCGTTTGGTAGAAATCCACGTGCGCGTTCTGCCAAAAGCACCATTTGCATGCACATCTTGTGGTTTTGCAGAAAACTTCATCCGCGTCTACCAAAAGCTGCATGTGCATGCTTAAAACGCGTTTTCGCACAAATCCGTGCGCGGGTGCTAAAAAGAGAAGCATCGGCATGCTTAGCACGTCGTTTGGTAGAAATCCACGTGCGCGTTCTGCCAAAAGCACCATTTGCATGCACATCTTGTGGTTTTGCAGAAAACTTCATCCGCGTCTACCAAAAGATGCATGTGCATGCTTAAAACGCGTTTTCGCACAAATCCGTGCGCGTGTGCTAAAAAGAGCAGCATCGGCATGCTTAGCACGTCGTTTGGTAGAAATCCACGTGCGCGTTCTGCAAAAAGCACCATTTGCATGCACATCTTGTGGTTTTGTAGAAAACTTCATCCGCGTCTACCAAAAGATGCATGTGCTGCTTAAAACGCGTTTTCGCACAAATGCGAGCGCGGGTGCTAAAAAGAGCAGCATCGGCATGCTTAGCACGTCGTTTGGTAGAAATCCACGTGCGCGTTCTGCCAAAAGCACCATTTGCATGCACATCTTGTGGTTTTGCAGAAAACTTCATCCGCGTCTACCAAAAGATGCATGTGCATGCTTAAAACGCGTTTTCGCACAAATCCGTGCGCGGGTGCTAAAAAGAGCAGCATCGGCATGCTTAGCACGTCGTTTGGTAGAAATCCACGTGCGCGTTCTGCCAAAAGCACCATTTGCATGCACATCTTGTGGTTTTGCAGAAAACTTCATCCGCGTCTACCAAAAGATGCATGTGCATGCTTAAAACGCGTTTTCGCACAAATCCGTGTGCGGGTGCTAAAAAGAGCAGCATCGGCATGCTTAGCACGTCGTTTGGTAGAAATCCACGTGCGCGTTCTGCCAAAAGCACCATTTGCATGCACATCTTGTGGTTTTGCAGAAAACTTCATCCGCGTCTACCAAAAGATGCATGTGCATGCTTAAAACGCGGCACAAATCCGTGCGCGGGTGCTAAAAAGAGCAGCATCGGCATGCTTAGCACGTCGTTTGGTAGAAATCCACGTGCGCGTTCTGCAAAAAGCACCATTTGCATGCACATCTTGTGGTTTTGCAGAAAACTTCATCCGCGTCTACCAAAAGATGCATGTGCATGCTTAAAACGCGTTTTCGCACAAATGCGTGCGCGGGTGCTAAAAAGAGCAGCATCGGCATGCTTAGCACGTCGTTTGGTAGAAATCCACGTGCGCGTTCTGCAAAAAGCACCATTTGCATGCACATCTTGTGGTTTTGCAGAAAACTTCATCCGCGTCTACCAAAAGATGCATGTGCATGCTTAAAACGCGTTTTCGCACAAATGCGTGCGCGGGTGCTAAACATAGCAGCATCGGCATGCTTAGCATGTCGTTTGGTAGAAATCCACGGTGCGCGTTCTGCCAAAAGCACCATTTGCATGCACATCTTCTGGTTTTGCAGAAAACTTCATCCGCGTCTACCAAAAGATGCATGTGCATGCTTAAAACGCGTTTTCGCACAAATGCGTGCGCGGGTGCTAAAAAGAGCAGCATCGGCATGCTTAGCACGTTGTTTGGTAGAAATCCACGTGCGCGTTCTGCAAAAAGCACCATTTGCATGCACATCTTGTGGTTTTGCAGAAAACTTCATCCGCGTCTACCAAAAGATGCATGTGCATGCTTAAAACGCGTTTTCGCACAAATGCGTGCGCGGGTGCTAAAAATAGCAGCATCGGCATGCTTAGCACGTCGTTTGGTAGAAATCCACGTGCGCGTTCTGCAAAAAGCACCATTTGCATGCACATCTTGTGGTTTTGCAGAAAACTTCATCCGCGTCTACCAAAAGATGCATGTGCATGCTTAAAACGCGTTTTCGCACAAATGCGTGCGCGGGTGCTAAAAAGAGCAGCATCGGCATGCTTAGCACGTCGTTTGGTAGAAATCCACGTGCGCGTTCTGCAAAAAGCACCATTTGCATGCACATCTTGTGGTTTTGCAGAAAACTTCATCCGCGTCTACCAAAAGATGCATGTGCATGCTTAAAACGCGTTTTCGCACAAATCCGTGCGCGGGTGCTAAAAAGAGCAGCATCGGCATGCTTAGCACGTCGTTTGGTAGAAATCCACGTGCGCGTTCTGCAAAAAGCACCATTTGCATGCACATCTTGTGGTTTTGCAGAAACTTCATCCGCGTCTACCAAAAGATGCATGTGCATGCTTAAAACGCGTTTTCGCACAAATGCGTGCGCGGTGCTAAAAAGAGCAGCATCGGCATGCTTAGCACGTCGTTTGGTAGAAATCCACGTGCGCGTTCTGCCAAAAGCACCATTTGCATGCACATCTTGTGGTTTTGCAGAAAACTTCATCCGCGTCTACCAAAAGATGCATGTGCATGCTTAAAACGCGTTTTCGCACAAATCCGTGCGCGGGTGCTAAAAAGAGCAGCATCGGCAAGCTTAGCACATCGTTTGGTAGAAATCCACGTGCGCGTTCTGCAAAAAGCACCATTTGCATGCACATCTTGTGGTTTTGCAGAAAACTTCATCCGCGTCTACCAAAAGATGCATGTGCATGCTTAAAACGCGTTTTCGCACAAATGCGTGCGCGGGTGCTAAAAAGAGCAGCATCGGCATGCTTAGCACGTCGTTTGGTAGAAATCCACGTGCGCGTTCTGCAAAAAGCATCATTTGCATGCAAATCTTGTGGTTTTGCAGAAAACTTCATCCGCGTCTACCAAAAGATGCATGTGCATGCTTAAAACGCGTTTTCGCACAAATGCGTGCGCGGGTGCTAAAAAGAGCAGCATCGGCATGCTTAGCACGTCGTTTGGTAGAAATCCACGTGCGCGTTCTGCAAAAAGCACCATTTGCATGCACATCTTGTGGTTTTGCAGAAAACTTCATCAGCGTCTACCAAAAGATGCATGTGCATGCTTAAAACGCGTTTTCGCACAAATGCGTGCGCGGTGGTAAAAAGAGCAGCATCGGCATGCTTAGCACGTCGTTTGGTAGAAATCCACGTGCGCGTTCTGCCAAAAAGCACCATTTGCATGCACATCTTGTGGTTTTGCAGAAAACTTCATCCGCGTCTACCAAAAGATGCATGTGCATGCTTAAAACGCGTTTTCGCACAAATGCGTGCGCGGGTGCTAAAAAGAGCAGCATCGGCATGCTTAGCACGTCGTTTGGTAGAAATCCACGTGCGCGTTCTGCCAAAAGCACCATTTGCATGCACATCTTGTGGTTTTGCAGAAAACTTCATCCGCGTCTACCAAAAGATGCATGTGCATGCTTAAAACGCGTTTTCGCACAAATCCGTGCGCGGGTGCTAAAAAGAGCAGCATCGGCATGCTTAGCACGTCGTTTGGTAGAAATCCACGTGCGCGTTCTGCCAAAAGCACCATTTGCATGCACATCGTGTGGTTTTGCAGAAAACTTCATCCGCGTCTACCAAAAGATGCATGTGCATGCTTAAAACGCGTTTTCGCACAAATGCGTGCGCGGGTGCTAAAAAGAGCAGCATCGGCATGCTTAGCACGTCGTTTGGTAGAAATCCACGTGCGCGTTCTGCCAAAAGCACCATTTGCATGCACATCGTGTGGTTTTGCAGAAAACTTCATCCGCGTCTACCAAAAGATGCATGTGCATGCTTAAAACGCGTTTTCGCACAAATCCGTGCGCGGGTGCTAAAAAGAGCAGCAGCGGCATGCTTAGCACGTCGTTTGGTAGAAATCCACGTGCGCGTTTTGCAAAAAGCACCATTTGCATGCACATCTTGTGGTTTTGCAGAAAACTTCATCCGCGTCTACCAAAAGATGCATGTGCATGCTTAAAACGCGTTTTCGCACAAATGCGTGCGCGGGTGCTAAAAAGAGGCAGCATCGGCATGCTTAGCACGTCGTTTGTAGAAATCCACGAGCGCGTTCTTGCAAAAAGCACCATTTGCATGCACATCTTGTGGTTTTGCAGAAAACTTCATCCGCGTCTACCAAAGATGCATGTGCATGCTTAAAACGCGTTTTCGCACAAATCCGTGCGCGGGTGCTAAAAAGAGCAGCATCGGCATGCTTAGCAACGTCGTTTGGTAGAAATCCACGTGCGCGTTCTGCAAAAAGCACCATTTGCATGCACATCTTGTGGTTTTGCAGAAAACTTCATCCGCGTCTACCAAAAGATGCATGTGCATGCTTAAAACGCGTTTTCGCACAAATGCGTGCGCGGGTGCTAAAAAGAGCAGCATCGGCATGCTTAGCACGTCGTTTGGTAGAAATCCACGAGCGCGTTCTGCAAAAAGCACCATTTGCATGCACATCTTGTGGTTTTGCAGAAAACTTCATCCGCGTCTACCAAAAGATGCATGTGCATGCTTAAAACGCGTTTTCGCACAAATGCGTGCACGGGTGCTAAGAAGAGCAGCATCGGCATGCTTAGCACGTCGTTTGGTAGAAATCCACGTGCGCGTTCTGCCAAAACCACCATTTGCATGCACATCTTGTGGTTTTGCAGAAAACTTCATCCGCGTCTACCAAAAGATGCATGTGCATGCTTTAAAACGCGTTTTTCGCACAAATGCGTGCGCGGGTGCTAAAAAGAGCAGCAATCGGCATGCTTAGCACGTCGTTTGGTAGAAATCCACGTGCGCGTTCTGCCAAAAGCACCATTTGCATGCACATCTTGTGGTTTTGCAGAAAACTTCATCCGCGTCTACCAAAAGATGCATGTGCATGCTTAAAACGCGTTTTTCGCACAAATCCGTGCGCGGGTGCTAAAAAGAGCAGCATCGGCATGCTTAGCACGTTGTTTTGTAGAAATCCACGTGCGCGTTCTGCAAAAAGCACCATTTGCATGCACATCTTGTGGTTTGCAGAAACTTCATCCGCGTCTACCAAAAGATGCATGTGCATGCTTAAAACGCGTTTTCGCACAAATGCGTGCTAGGGTGCTAAAAAGAGCAGCATCGGCATGCTTAGCACGTCGTTTGGTAGAAATCCACGTGCGCGTTCTGCCAAATGCACCATTGCATGCACATCTTGTGGTTTTGCAGAAAACTTCATCCGCGTCTACCAAAAGATGCATGTGCATGCTTTAAAACGCGTTTTCGCACAAATGCGTGCGCGGGTGCTAAAAGAGCAGCATCGGCATGCTTAGCACGTCGTTTGGTAGAAATCCACGTGCGCGTTCTGCCAAAAGCACCATTTGCATGCACATCTTGTGGTTTTGCAGAAAACTTCATCCGCGTCTACCAAAAGATGCATGTGCATGCTTAAAACGCGTTTTCGCACAAATCCGTGCGCGGGTGCCTAAAAAGAGCAGCATCGGCATGCTTAGCACGTCGTTTGGTAGAAATCCACGTGCGCGTTCTGCCAAAAGCACCATTTGCATGCACATCGTGTGGTTTTGCAGAAAACTTCATCCGCGTCTACCAAAAGATGCATGTGCATGCTTAAAACGCGTTTTCGCACAAAATGCGTGCGCGGGTGCTAAAAAGAGCAGCATCGGCATGCTTAGCACGTCGTTTGGTAGAAATCCACGTGCGCGTTCTGCAAAAGCACCATTTGCATGCACATCTTGTGGTTTTGCAGAAAACTTCATCCGCGTCTACCAAAAGATGCATGTGCATGCTTAAAACGCGTTTTCGCACAAATGCGTGCGCGGGTGCTAAAAAGAGCAGCATCGGCATGCTTAGCACGTCGTTTGGTAGAAATCCACGTGCGCGTTCTGCCAAAAGCACCATTTGCATGCACATCTTGTGGTTTTGCAGAAAACTTCATCCGCGTCTACCAAAAGATGCATGTGCATGCTTAAAACGCGTTTCGCACAAATGCGTGCGCGGGTGCTAAAAAGAGCAGCATCGGCATGCTTAGCACGTCGTTTGGTAGAAATCCACGTGCGCGTTCTGTAAAAAGCACCATTTGCATGCACATCTTGTGGTTTTGCAGAAAACTTCATCCGCGTCTACCAAAAGATGCATGTGCATGCTTAAAACGCGTTTTCGCACAAATGCGTGCGCGGGTGCTAAAAAAGAGCAGCATCGGCATGCTTAGCACGTCGTTTGGTAGAAATCCACGTGCGCGTTCTGCCAAAAGCACCATTTGCATGCACATCTTGTGGTTTTGCAGAAAACTTCATCCGCGTCTACCAAAAGATGCATGTGCATGCTTAAAACGCGTTTTCGCACAAATCCGTGCGCGGGTGGCTAAAAAGAGCAGCATCGGCATGCTTAGCACGTCGTTTGGTAAAAATCCACGTGCGCGTTCTGCAAAAAGCACCATTTGCATGCACATCTTGTGGTTTTGCAGAAAACTTCATCCGCGTCTACCAAAAGATGCATGTGCATGCTTAAAACGCGTTTTCGCACTAATGCGTGCGGCGGTGCTAAAAAGAGCAGCATCGGCATGCTTAGCACGTCGTTTGGTAGAAATCCACGAGCGCGTTCTGCAAAAAGCACCATTTGCATGCACATCTTGTGGTTTTGCAGAAAACTTCATCCGCGTCAAACCAAAAGATGCATGTGCATGCTAAAAAACGCGTTTTTCGCACAAATCCGTGCGCGGGTGCTAAAAAAGAGCAGCATCGGCATGCTTAGCACGTCGTTTGGTAGAAATCCACGTGCGCGTTCTGCAAAAAGCACCATTTGCATGCACATCTTGTGGTTTTGCAGAAAACTTCATCCGCGTCTACCAAAAGATGCATGTGCATGCTTAAAACGCGTTTTCGCACAAATGCGTGCGCGGGTGCTAAAAAGAGCAGCATCGGCATGCTTAGCACGTCGTTTGGTAGAAATCCACGAGCGCGTTCTGCAAAAAGCACCATTTGCATGCACATCTTGTGGTTTTGCAGAAAACTTCATCCGCGTCTACCAAAAGATGCATGTGCATGCTTAAAACGCGTTTTCGCACAAATGCGTGCGCGGGTGCTAAGAAGAGCAGCATCGGCATGCTTAGCACGTCGTTTGGTAGAAATCCACGTGCGCGTTCTGCCAAAACCACCATTTGCATGCACATCTTGTGGTTTTGCAGAAAACTTCATCCGCGTCTACCAAAAGATGCATGTGCATGCTTAAAACGCGTTTTCGCACAAATGCGTGCGCGGGTGCTAAAAGAGCAGCATCGGCATGCTTAGCACGTCGTTGGTAGAAATCCACGTGCGCGTTCTGCCAAAAGCACCATTTGCATGCACATCTTGTGGTTTTGCAGAAAACTTCATCCGCGTCTACCAAAAGATGCATGTGCATGCTTAAAACGCGTTTTCGCACAAATCCGTGCGCGGGTGCTAAAAAGAGCAGCATCGGCATGCTTAGCACGTTGTTTTGTAGAAATCCACGTGCGCGTTCTGCAAAAGCACCATTTGCATGCACATCTTGTGGTTTTGCAGAAAACTTCATCCGCGTCTACCAAAAGATGCATGTGCATGCTTAAAACGCGTTTTCGCACAAATGCGTGCGCGGGTGCTAAAAAGAGCAGCATCGGCATGCTTAGCACGTCGTTTGGTAGAAATCCACGTGCGCGTTCGGCGAAAAGCACCATTTGCATGCACATCTTGTGGTTTTGCAGAAAACTTCCATCCGCGTCTACCAAAAGAAGCATGTGCATGCTTAAACGCGTTTTCGCACAAATGCGTGCGCGGGTGCTAAAAAGAGCAGCATCGGCATGCTTAGCACGTCGTTTGGTAGAAATCCACGTGCGCGTTCTGCCTAAAGCACCATTTGCATGCACATATTGTGGTTTTGCAGAAAACTTCATCCGCGTCTACCAAAAGATGCATGTGCATGCTTAAAACGCGTTTTCGCACAAATCCGTGCGCGGGTGCTAAAAAGAGCAGCATCGGCATGCTTAGCACGTCGTTTGGTAGAAATCCACGTGCGCGTTCTGCCAAAAGCACCATTTGCATGCACATCTTGTGGTTTTGCAGAAAACTTCATCCGCGTCTACCAAAAGATGCATGTGCATGCTTAAAACGCGTTTTCGCACAAATGCGTGCGCGGGTGCTAAAAAGAGCAGCATCGGCATGCTTAGCACGTCGTTTGGTAGAATCCACTGTGCGCGTTCTGCCAAAAGCACCATTTGCATGCACATCTTGTGGTTTTGCAGAAAACTTCATCCGCGTCTACCAAAAGATGCATGTGCATGCTTAAAACGCGTTTTCGCACAAATGCGTGCGCGGGTGCTAAAAAGAGCAGCATCGGCATGCTTAGCACGTCGTTTGGTAGAAATCCACGTGCGCGTTCTGTAAAAAGCACCATTTGCATGCACATCTTGTGGTTTTGCAGAAAACTTCATCCGCGTCTACCAAAAGATGCATGTGCATGCTTAAAACGCGTTTTCGCACAAACTGCGTGCGCGGGTGCTAAAAAGAGCAGCATCGGCATGCTTAGCACGTCGTTTGGTAGAAATCCACGTGCGCGTTCTGCCAAAAGCACCATTTGCAATTGCACATCTTGTGGTTTTGCAGAAAACTTCATCCGCGTCTACCAAAAGATGCATGTGCATGCTTAAAACGCGTTTTCGCACAAATCCGTGCGCGGGTGCTAAAAAGAGCAGCATCGGCATGCTTAGCACGTCGTTTGGTAGAAATCCACGTGCGCGTTCTGCAAAAAGCACCATTTGCATGCACATCTTGTGGTTTTGCAGAAAACTTCATCCGCGTCTACCAAAAGATGCATGTGCATGCTTAAAACGCGTTTTCGCACAAATGCGTGCGCGTGTGGTAAAAAGAGCAGCATCGGCATGCTTAGCACGTCGTTTGGTAGAAATCCACGTGCGCGTTCTGCCAAAAGCACCATTTGCATGCACATCTTGTGGTTTTGCAGAAAACTTCATCCGCGTCTACCAAAAGATGCATGTGCATGCTTAAAACGCGTTTTCGCACAAATCCGTGCGCGGGTGCTAAAAAGAGCAGCATCGGCATGCTTAGCACGTCGCTTGGTAGAAATCCACGTGCGCGTTCTGCAAAAAGCACCATTTGCATGCACATCTTGTGGTTTTGCAGAAAACTTCATCCGCGTCTACCAAAAGATGCATGTGCATGCTTAAAACGCGTTTTCGCACAAATTGCGTGCGCGGGTGCTAAAAAGAGCAGCATCGGCATGCTTTGCACGTCGTTTGGTAGAAATCCACGTGCGCGTTCTGCCAAAAGCACCATTTGCATGCACATCTTGTGGTTTTGCAGAAAACTTCATCCGCGTCTACCAAAAAGATGCATGTGCATGCTTAAAACGCGTTTTCGCACAAATGCGTGCGCGGGTGCTAAAAAGAGCAGCATCGGCATGCTTAGCACGTCGTTTGGTAGAAATCCACGTGCGCGTTCTGCAAAAGCACCATTTGCATGCACATCTTGTGGTTTTGCAGAAAACTTCATCCGCGTCTACCAAAAGATGCATGTGCATGCTTAAAACGCGTTTTCGCACAAATGCGTGCGCGGGTGCTAAAAAGAGCAGCATCGGCATGCTTAGCACGTCGTTTGGTAGAAATCCACGTTGCGCGTTCTGTAAAAAAGCACCATTTGCATGCACATCTTGTGGTTTTGCAGAAAACTTCATCCGCGTCTACCAAAAGATGCATGTGCATGCTTAAAACGCGTTTTCGCACAAATGCGTGCGCGGGTGCTAAAAAGAGCAGCATCGGCATGCTTAGCACGTCGTTTGGTAGAAATCCACGTGCGCGTTCTGCCAAAAGCACCATTTGCATGCACATCTTGTGGTTTTGCAGAAAACTTCATCCGCGTCTACCAAAAGATGCATGTGCATGCTTAAAACGCGTTTTCGCACAAATCCGTGCGCGGGTGCTAAAAAGAGCAGCATCGGCATGCTTAGCACGTCGTTTGGTAGAATTCCACGTGCGCGTTCTGCAAAAAGCACCATTTGCATGCACATCTTGTGGTTTTGCAGAAAACTTCATCCGCGTCTACCAAAAGATGCATGTGCATGCTTAAAACGCGTTTTCGCACAAATGCGTGCGCGTGTGGTAAAAGAGCAGCATCGGCATGCTTAGCACGTCGTTTGGTAGAAATCCACGTGCGCGTTCTGCCAAAAGCACCATTTGCATGCACATCTTGTGGTTTTGCAGAAAACTTCATCCGCGTCTACCAAAAGATGCATGTGCATGCTTAAAACGCGTTTTCGCACAAATCCGTGCGCGGGTGCTAAAAAGAGCAGCATCGGCATGCTTAGCACGTCGTTTGGTAGAATATCCACGTGCGCGTTCTGCAAAAAGCACCATTTGCATGCACATCTTGTGGTTTTGCAGAAAACTTCATCCGCGTCTACCAAAAGATGCATGTGCATGCTTAAAACGCGTTTTCGCACAAATGCGTGCGCGGGTGCTAAAAAGAGCAGCATCGGCATGCTTAGCACGTCGTTTGGTAGAATCCACGTGCGCGTTCTGCCAAAAGCACCATTTGCATGCACATCTTGTGGTTTTGCAGAAAACTTCATCCGCGTCTACCAAAAGATGCATGTGCATGCTTAAAACGCGTTTTCGCACAAATGCGTGCGCGGGTGCTAAAAAGAGCAGCATCGGCATGCTTAGCACGTCGTTTGGTAGAAATCCACGTGCGCGTTCTGCCAAAAGCACCATTTGCATGCACATCTTGTGGTTTTGCAGAAAACTTCATCCGCGTCTACCAAAAGATGCATGTGCATGCTTAAAACGCGTTTTCGCACAAATGCGTGCGCGTGTGGTAAAAAGAGCAGCATCGGCATGCTTAGCACGTCGTTTGGTAGAAATCCACGTGCGCGTTCTGCCAAAAGCACCATTTGCATGCACATCTTGTGGTTTTGCAGAAAACTTCATCCGCGTCTACCAAAAAGATGCATGTGCATGCTTAAAACGCGTTTTCGCACAAATCCGTGCGCGGGTGCTAAAAAGAGCAGCATCGGCATGCTTAGCACGTCGTTTGGTAGAAATCCACGTGCGCGTTCTGCAAAAAGCACCATTTGCATGCACATCTTGTGGTTTTGCAGAAAACTTCATCCGCGTCTACCAAAAGATGCATGTGCATGCTTAAAACGCGTTTCGCACAAATGCGTGCGCGGGTGCTAAAAAGAGCAGCATCGGCATGCTTAGCACGTCGTTTGGTAGAAATCCACGTGCGCGTTCTGCCAAAAGCACCATTTGCATGCACATCTTGTGGTTTTGCAGAAAACTTCATCCGCGTCTACCAAAAGATGCATGTGCATGCTTAAAACGCGTTTTCGCACAAATGCGTGCGCGGGTGCTAAAAAGAGCAGCATCGGCATGCTTAGCACGTCGTTTGGTAGAAATCCACGTGCGCGTTCTGCCAAAAGCACCATTTGCATGCACATCTTGTGGTTTTGCAGAAAACTTCATCCGCGTCTACCAAAAGATGCATGTGCATGCTTAAAACGCGTTTTCGCACAAATCCGTGCGCGGGTGCTAAAAAGAGCAGCATCGGCATGCTTAGCACGTCGTTTGGTAGAAATCCACGTGCGCGTTATGCAAAAAGCACCATTTGCATGCACATCTTGTGGTTTTGCAGAAAACTCATCCGCGTCTACCAAAAGATGCATGTGCATGCTTAAAACGCGTTTTCGCACAAATGCGTGCGCGGGTGCTAAAAAGAGCAGCATCGGCATGCTGAGCACGTCGTTTGGTAGAAATCCACGTGCGCGTTCTGCCAAAAGCACCATTTGCATGCACATCTTGTGGTTTTGCAGAAAACTTCATCCGCGTCTACCAAAAGATGCATGTGCATGCTTAAAACGCGTTTTCGCACAAATGCGTGCGCGGTGCTAAAAAGAGCAGCATCGGCATGCTTAGCACGTCGTTTGGTAGAAATCCACGTGCGCGTTCTGCAAAAAGCACCATTTGCATGCACATCTTGTGGTTTTGCAGAAAACTTCATCCGCGTCTACCAAAAGATGCATGTGCATGCTTAAAACGCGTTTTCGCACAAATGCGTGCGCGGGTGCTAAAAAGAGCAGCATCGGCATGCTTAGCACGTCGTTTGGTAGAAATCCACGTGCGCGTTCTGTAAAAAGCACCATTTGCATGCACATCTTGTGGTTTGCAGAAAACTTCATCCGCGTCTACCAAAAGATGCATGTGCATGCTTAAAACGCGTTTTCGCACAAATGCGTGCGCGGGTGCTAAAAAGAGCAGCATCGGCATGCTTAGCACGTCGTTTGGTAGAAATCCACGTGCGCGTTCTGCCAAAAGCACCATTTGCATGCACATCTTGTGGTTTTGCAGAAAACTTCATCCGCGTCTACCAAAAGATGCATGTGCATGCTTAAAACGCGTTTTCGCACAAATCCGTGCGCGGGTGCTAAAAAGAGCAGCATCGGCATGCTTAGCACGTCGTTTGGTAGAAATCCACGTGCGCGTTCTGCAAAAAGCACCATTGGCATGCACATCTTGTGGTTTTGCAGAAAAATTCATCCGCGTCTACCAAAAGATGCATGTGCATGCTTAAAACGCGTTTTCGCACAAATGCGTGCGCGTGTGGTAAAAAGAGCAGCATCGGCATGCTTAGCACGTCGTTTGGTAGAAATCCACGTGCGCGTTCTGCCAAAAGCACCATTTGCATGCACATCTTGTGGTTTTGCAGAAAACTTCATCCGCGTCTACCAAAAGATGCATGTGCATGCTTAAAACGCGTTTTCGCACAAATCCGTGCGCGGGTGCTAAAAAGAGCAGCATCGGCATGCTTAGCACGTCGTTTGGTAGAAATCCACGTGCGCGTTCTGCAAAAAGCACCATTTGCATGCACATCTTGTGGTTTTGCAGAAAACTTCATCCGCGTCTACCAAAAGATGCATGTGCATGCTTAAAACGCGTTTCGCACAAATGCGTGCGCGGGTGCTAAAAAGAGGCAGCATCGGCATGCTAGCACGTCGTTTGGTACAAATCCACGTGCGCGTTCTGCAAAAAGCACCATTTGCATGCACATCTTGTGGTTTTGCAGAAAACTTCATCCGCGTCTACCAAAAGATGCATGTGCATGCTTAAAACGCGTTTTCGCACAAATGCGTGCGCGGGTGCTAAAAAGAGCACCATCGGCATGCTTAGCACGTCGTTTGGTAGAAATCCACGTGCGCGTTCTGTAAAAAGCACCATTTGCATGCACATCTTGTGGTTTTGCAGAAAACTTCATCCGCGTCTACCAAAAGATGCATGTGCATGCTTAAAACGCGTTTTCGCACAAATGCGTGCGCGGGTGCTAAAAAGAGCAGCATCGGCATGCTTAGCACGTCGTTTGGTAGAAATCCACGTGCGCGTTCTGCCAAAAGCACCATTTGCATGCACATCTTGTGGTTTTGCAGAAAACTTCATCCGCGTCTACCAAAAGATGCATGTGCATGCTTAAAACGCGTTTTCGCACAAATCCGTGCGCGGGTGCTAAAAAGAGCAGCATCGGCATGCTTAGCACGTCGTTTGGTAGAAATCCACGTGCGCGTTCTGCAAAAAGCACCATTGGCATGCACATCTTGTGGTTTTGCAGAAAACTTCATCCGCGTCTACCAAAAGATGCATGTGCATGCTTAAAACGCGTTTTCGCACAAATGCGAGCGCGTGTGGTAAAAAGAGCAGCATCGGCATGCTTAGCACGTCGTTTGGTAGAAATCCACGTGCGCGTTCTGCCAAAAGCACCATTTGCATGCACATCTTGTGGTTTTGCAGAAAACTTCATCCGCGTCTACCAAAAGATGCATGTGCATGCTTAAAACGCGTTTTCGCACAAATCCGTGCGCGGGTGCTAAAAAGAGCAGCATCGGCATGCTTAGCACGTCGTTTGGTAGAAATCCACGTGCGCGTTCTGCAAAAAGGCACCATTTGCATGCACATCTTGTGGTTTTGCAGAAAACTTCATCCGCGTCTACCAAAGATGCATGTGCATGCTTAAAACGCGTTTTCGCACAAATGCGTGCGCGGGTGCTAAAAAGAGCAGCATCGGCATGCTTAGCACGTCGTTTGGTAGAAATCCACGTGCGCGTTCTGCCAAAAGCACCATTTGCATGCACATCTTGTGGTTTTGCAGAAAACTTCATCCGCGTCTACCAAAAGATGCATGTGCATGCTTAAAACGCGTTTTCGCACAAATGCGTGCGCGGGTGCTAAAAAGAGCAGCATCGGCATGCTTAGCACGTCGTTTGGTAGAAATCCACGTGCGCGTTCTGCCAAAAGCACCATTTGCATGCACATCTTGTGGTTTTGCAGAAAACTTCATCCGCGTCTACCAAAAGATGCATGTGCATGCTTAAAACGCGTTTTCGCACAAATCCGTGCGCGGGTGCTAAAAAGAGCAGCATCGGCATGCTTAGCACGTCGTTTGGTAGAAATCCACGTGCGCGTTATGCAAAAAGCACCATTTGCATGCACATCTTGTGGTTTTGCAGAAAACTTCATCCGCGTCTACCAAAAGATGCATGTGCATGCTCAAAACGCGTTTTCGCACAAATGCGTGCGCGGGTGCTAAAAAGAGCAGCATCGGCATGCTTAGCACGTCGTTTGGTAGAAATCCACGTGCGCGTTCTGCCAAAAGCACCATTTGCATGCACATCTTGTGGTTTTGCAGAAAACTTCATCCGCGTCTACCAAAAGATGCATGTGCATGCTTAAAACGCGTTTTCGCACAAATGCGTGCGCGGGTGCTAAAAAGAGCAGCATCGGCATGCTTAGCACGTCGTTTGGTAGAAATCCACGTGCGCGTTCTGCAAAAAGCACCATTTGCATGCACATCTTGTGGTTTTGCAGAAAACTTCATCCGCGTCTACCAAAAGATGTATGTGCATGCTTAAAACGCGTTTTCGCACAAATGCGTGCGCGGGTGCTAAAAAGAGCAGCATCGGCATGCTTAGCACGTCGTTTGGTAGAAATCCACGTGCGCGTTCTGCCAAACGCACCATTTGCATGCACATCTTGTGGTTTTGCAGAAAACTTCATCCGCGTCTACCAAAAGATGCATGTGCATGTTTAAAACGCGTTTTCGCACAAATCCGTGCGCGGGTGCTAAAAAGAGCAGCATCGGCATGCTTAGCACGTCGTTTGGTAGAAATCCACGTGCGCGTTCTGCAAAAAGCACCATTTGCATGCACATCTTGTGGTTTTGCAGAAAACTTCATCCGCGTCTACCAAAAGATGCATGTGCATGCTTAAAACGCGTTTTCGCACAATTGCGTGCTCGGGTGCTAAAAAGAGCAGCATCGGCATGCTTAGCACGTCGTTTGGTAGAAATCCACGTGCGCGTTCTGCCAAAAGCACCATTTGCATGCACATCTTGTGGTTTTGCAGAAAACTTCATCCGCGTCTACCAAAAGATGCATGTGCATGCTTAAAACGCGTTTTCGCACAAATCCGTGCGCGGGTGCTAAAAAGAGCAGCATCGGCATGCTTAGCACGTCGTTTGGTAGAAATCCACGTGCGCGTTCTGCAAAAAGCACCATTTGCATGCACATCTTGTGGTTTTGCAGAAAACTTCATCCGCGTCTACCAAAAGATGCATGTGCATGCTTAAAACGCGTTTTCGCACAAATGCGTGCGCGGGTGCTAAAAAGAGCAGCATCGGCATGCTTAGCACGTCGTTTGGTAGAAATCCACGTGCGCGTTCTGCAAAAAGCACCATTTGCATGCACATCTTGTGGTTTTGCAGAAAACTTCATCCGCGTCTACCAAAAGATGCATGTGCATGCTTAAAACGCGTTTTCGCACAAATGCGTGCGCGGGTGCTAAAAAGAGCAGCATCGGCATGCTTAGCACGTCGTTTGGTAGAAATCCACGTGCGCGTTCTGCCAAAAGCACCATTTGCATGCACATCTTGTGGTTTTGCAGAAAACTTCATCCGCGTCTACCAAAAGATGCATGTGCATGCTTAAAACGCGTTTTCGCACAAATCCGTGCGCGGGTGCTAAAAAGAGCAGCATCGGCATGCTTAGCACGTCGTTTGGTAGAAATCCACGTGCGCGTTCTGCAAAAAGCACCATTTGCATGCACATCTTATGGTTTTGCAGAAAACTTCATCCGCGTCTACCAAAAGATGCATGTGCATGCTTAAAACGCGTTTTCGCACAAATGCGTGCGCGGGTGCTAAAAAGAGCAGCATCGGCATGCTTAGCACGTCGTTTGGTAGAAATCCACGTGCGCGTTCTGCAAAAAGCACCATTTGCATGCACATCTTGTGGTTTTGCAGAAAACTTCATCCGCGTCTACCAAAAGATGCATGTGCATGCTTAAAACGCGTTTTCGCACAAATGCGTGCGCGGGTGCTAAAAAAAGCAGCATCGGCATGCTTAGCACGTCGTTTGGTAGAAATCCACGTGCGCGTTCTGCCAAAAGCACCATTTGCATGCACATCTTGTGGTTTTGCAGAAAACTTCATCCGCGTCTACCAAAAGATGCATGTGCATGCTTAAAACGCGTTTTCGCACAAATCCGTGCGCGGGTGCTAAAAAGAGCAGCATCGGCATGCTTAGCACGTCGTTTGGTAGAAATCCACGTGCGCGTTCTGCAAAAAGCACCATTTGCATGCACATCTTGTGGTTTTGCAGAAAACTTCATCCGCGTCTACCAAAAGATGCATGTGCATGCTTAAAACGCGTTTTCGCACAAATGCGTGCGCGGGTGCTAAAAAGAGCAGCATCGGCATGCTTAGCACGTCGTTTGGTAGAAATCCACGTGCGCGTTCTGCCAAAAGCACCATTTGCATGCACATCTTGTGGTTTTGCAGAAAACTTCATCCGCGTCTACCAAAAGATGCATGTGCATGCTTAAAACGCGTTTTCGCACAAATCCGTGCGCGGGTGCTAAAAAGAGCAGCATCGGCAAGCTTAGCACGTCGTTTGGTAGAAATCCACGTGCGCGTTCTGCAAAAAGCACCATTTGCATGCACATCTTGTGGTTTTGCAGAAAACTTCATCCGCGTCTACCAAAAGATGCATGTGCATGCTTAAAACGCGTTTTCGCACAAATGCGTGCGCGGGTGCTAAAAAGAGCAGCATCGGCATGCTTAGCACGTCGTTTGGTAGAAATCCACGTGCGCGTTCTGCCAAAAGCACCATTTGCATGCACATCTTGTGGTTTTGCAGAAAACTTCATCCGCGTCTACCAAAATATGCATGTGCATGCTTAAAACGCGTTTTCGCACAAATGCGTGCGCGGGTGCTAAAAAGAGCAGCATCGGCATGCTTAGCACGTCGTTTGGTAGAAATCCACGTGCGCGTTCTGCAAAAAGCACCATTTGCATGCACATCTTGTGGTTTTGCAGAAAACTTCATCCGCGTCTACCAAAAGATGCATGTGCATGCTTAAAACGCGTTTTCGCACAAATGCGTGCGCGGGTGCTAAAAAGAGCAGCATCGGCATGCTTAGCACGTCGTTTCGTAGAAATCCACGTGCGCGTTCTGCCAAAAGCACCATTTGCATGCACATCTTGTGGTTTTGCAGAAAACTTCATACGCGTCTACCAAAAGATGCATGTGCATGCTTAAAACGCGTTTTCGCACAAATGCGTGCGCGGGTGCTAAAAAGAGCAGCATCGGCATGCTTAGCACGTCGTTTGGTAGAAATCCACGTGCGCGTTCTGCAAAAAGCACCATTTGCATGCACATCTTGTGGTTTTGCAGAAAACTTCATCCGCGTCTACCAAAAGATGCATGTGCATGTTTAAAACGCGTTTTCGCACAAATCCGTGCGCGGGTGCTAAAAAGAGCAGCATCGGCATGCTTAGCACGTCGTTTGGTAGAAATCCACGTGCGCGTTCTGCAAAAAGCACCATTTGCATGCACATCTTGTGGTTTTGCAGAAAACTTCATCCGCGTCTACCAAAAGATGCATGTGCATGCTTAAAACGCGTTTTCGCACAAATGCGTGCGCGGGTGCTAAAAAAAGCAGCATCGGCATGCTTAGCACGTCGTTTGGTAGAAATCCACGTGCGCGTTCTGCCAAAAGCACCATTTGCATGCACATCTTGTGGTTTTGCAGAAAACTTCATCCGCGTCTACCAAAAGATGCATGTGCATGCTTAAAACGCGTTTTCGCACAAATCCGTGCGCGGGTGCTAAAAAGAGCAGCATCGGCATGCTTAGCACGTCGTTTGGTAGAAATCCACGTGCGCGTTCTGCAAAAAGCACCATTTGCATGCACATCTTGTGGTTTTGCAGAAAACTTCATCCGCGTCTACCAAAAGATGCATGTGCATGCTTAAAACGCGTTTTCGCACAAATGCGTGCGCGGGTGCTAAAAAGAGCAGCATCGGCATGCTTAGCACGTCGTTTGGTAGAAATCCACGTGCGCGTTCTGCCAAAAGCACCATTTGCATGCACATCTTGTGGTATCTGTCTCGCGTGTG
>NW_027315439.1:12500-27083 GCF_023375885.2 Dermacentor andersoni | reverse complement strand
CCTCCCGACAGCCGGGAGAAGCCCATGGGGCCTGGACGGGGTGACGAACTTCTCGTGCACGGCGAGGTATAACTCCCGCGTGCCGTCCCCGAAGGGACGGGCAGGTCACCTCCATAGCCGGACTCAAAGTCGTACTTTTCCCATTGACCCGCGTCCGTCGCGGCGTTCTACCGGCGGTGGGAAGTGCGCACCCTGGAGACCGCGTCTGCGTGCCAGCAGCCGGAACAGCCCCCCGAAGGGGGCCGTTTACCCGACGCCGCCGGCTCCGCGGTCTTCCGGAGACTGAATCCCACCGCTTTCGAGCTTCGAGGGCCCACCCGTTTTACTCTAAGCGGTTTCACGTACTCTTGAACTCTCTCTTCAAAGTTCTTTTCAACTTTCCCTCACGGTACTTGTGAACTATCGGTCTCTCGGTCGTATTTAGCCTTAGATGGAGTTTACCACCCACTTAGGGCTGCACTCTCAAGCAACCCGACTCACGGGAGGCTTCATCCCGGGCGCGCAACGGCGGAGACGGGCCTGGCACCCACTCTGGGACAAGCCCCTGTCAGGGGGACTTGCACCGTCGCAAACACCCGAGAACGTCGCCTCCCATACACCACATTTCCCGACCGCCTGCAAGGACGGGGGATTCGGTGCTGGGCTCGGTCCCGTTTCGCTCGCAGCTACTCGGGGAATCCCTGTTGGTTTCTTTTCCTCCGCTTAGTGATATGCTTAAATTCAGCGGGTTGTCTCGCCTGATCTGAGGTCGACAACGGATACATCGCTTTCGCCCATTCCAGCACGACCGAGTACGACGCCCTGCCACGTCCTTACGGACAAGGCTGGCAGGCGGCACAACGCCTGCGCGCGTGCGTCATACGAGCGGTATGCCGAAAAGGACTCGACACGTTCGAAAACCCAGCGCCAACCGAGTGCGACGCCCTACCACGTCCTTCGCCCAACACGGAGCTACTTATAGACGAGGCTGGCAGGCGGTGAACCGCCTGCGCGCGTGCGGCGCACGAGCAGTTGCGTGGTAAGCGACCGTGTCTGAAGCCCAAACACCACCGAGGCAAAGATCGCCTTAGCAGCGCGCCGCTTCAGCGGGCACCGCAGGGGCGACTAAAACCTGGCGGGAGGCATCGTCTCGTGTAGCGTCGCCCCTGCCCCAACTGGAGTGGCCCAGTCTTTAGGGGACAGAGACTGCGAAGCACTTGGACCGACGGCGGACTACGACGGAACGCTTCAGCTCGGCCAACGGGGCACCCACGCTCTCGAAGGAGACATTTTCCGTTTCGCGGCAATTCTCCGCCGTGCCGTGACTCTTCTCGCTCGCAGACTGCGCTGTCGCGTCGAACCGCTTTCGGGGGCCACCCTTCTCCTCCCCGCTCCTCGCAAGAATCTGCCGATTCCCATTCCTGCGACGAAGCCCGGAAGGGCGCCCACACAACTGCGGTGACGTGAACGAGCGACCAGCTCTGGAGCTCGACGTACTTCGAAGGCAAACAGCGCAAATTGCGATCGCGCTGGCTTTGCGCACGGCGCGGGAATCGGCCGGCGTTTCATTCCCACGTTTTCCGTGCACGCAAGCGTGCGCTTCCGACTCTCTCGCAAACGTGCGCGCTACATGGCAACAGACGTTCGCGCCTCGTGCTTGGACCGCTCTTTCCCTGCAGGTATCCGACTCCATCCTGCGGCGGTCTTGCTAGAGGCGCGCACTCGTCACGCTGCAGTAGTAATGCCTCGTTTCCGTCTTTTCGAAGAATTGGCACAACGGTTTGCCACCGTCTCCCTCTCGTGAGGCCGCTGGCGCGTGGCTTTAGCGCTCAACGTACTGTCCATGATGCCGACGCGGTCAAAACGAGTCGACGGACGCACGTTCCCTGTGCGCCGAAGTCTCTCTTGATATGTGATCCGACCCTCAGACAGACGAAGCCAAGGGAAGACCCAAGGCCGCAATGTGCGTTCAAAGAATCAGTGCTCAGTGTGTCCTGCAATTCACACCAAGTCTCGCAGCTGGCTGCGTTCTTCATCGACCCGAGAACCGAGTGATCCACCGCTTAGAGTCGTGAAAAATAGTTTGTTCAATTCAGTACAGTACAACCAGGGTTTTAGGCACGTGGCGTCTCCCTGTGTGTGGTTTCGAAGAGCGCCTTTCGGCGTGCGCTCCTCCAGTCTCGCTCTTTCGGCGGCCGCGTCTCAGCAGCTGAAAGCCTAATGGCACTCCACTCCTGCTACTCGCGCGTGTGTTTTGCGCCCACGCCTTCCTCGCTTGCCCTCGAGGTAGCTTATGCCGTTTGCGCGCACTCGAAGCCGGTTTTACCTGCCATCCAACCACCGGACCCGTGTGTCTCGTGTGCACGTTCACATCGCTCCACTAAAAATTGCAAAGAGCGACAGAGCCATGATTAGGGCTAAGCCGCTGTGGAGTCTTTAACGGCTACACGGCCACGGGCAGGGCTTCACCCCCATCGACGTGCTTCGCTTCAGTCAGCAGTAGGTTCATAGAAGGGCCTCAAACACACACACACTTTCGCATCGGCAGATCGCCGCAGCATAACCGCTGTTGATCCAACAGCCTACTTGAGACGAAAGACAAGAGCCCGGCGCGCGTACTCGCGCAGCTCTCCAAAACCACTCGGCCAGTGCCAGGGACGGCTCCCTGCGCCGGCGCCACAACAAGTCTACTTGAGGCGGAAGACGAAGCCAGCAAGGGCCTGGCCGCAAGTGCGTTCGAATCCGGGACTACAGTCCCTCGTCTGTCCGTACTTCCTCTTTCGACGTGCGGCGCCTTCCCAAAGCGCACAAGTCCGCTAACCGCAGAACGCTTCCGACGTAGCAAAGCCGCGTTTCCTTCGGTACTTCGCAGCAACGCCGCCTTTCCCTCGGCGGCGGGCGAATAGCCTGCAGACGTCGTCGCATTAAACCGCGATCTCGACACCTCGCGCGTCACGAGCAGGAGCCGACCGGCAGCCTCCGGCCCTTTCGGACTCGGTGGCATTTGCCGCGGAGGACGGGAGAGCACTTTAGGCCACGGTTCCTTCCGTACTTGGCAGCCGCACCCTCATACCGACAGTTCCATGACCGACCGAGCGCCACACCGTTCCTTTAGTACTTGGGCGGCAACAAAGTCGGGTCGTTACTCCATACTCGCCGCAGGAAGCGACCGGCAGCCGCCAGACTTTTCAGACTCGGCAGCGTTTGCCGCGGAGGACGGGAGAGCGCTCGCACCACGGTTCCGTGTGTGTACTAAGCGGCAGCGGCATTAGCTCTCGACCGTCAGTTCCTTGACCGACCGCACGCTTCGCCGTTCCCCTCGTACTGGGCAAAGCAGCAGGTCGGGTCGTCTTACTCCCATTCCGCGCAAGAGCGCCAAAGCGGACAGAAAGCCCACCCAGTGTGCGTTACGCCGTTTCTACCCGCGGGCGCGGCCAAGCCAACCGTCCAAGGTTGCAGCCGGCGTCCACTGGGCGCAACAAATTTGGCACGGGGCGCCCCTCAAAATTCAGGCAGTCCCCGGCATGTTCGGGTATAGCCGTCCCCGCGTCCAAGCGGGGCCAGCGGCGGAAAGCGTCGGGCGCAGCGAGCTGCTTCACCCACACGGGGTAGAAACAATGGCGCTCGCCACCCTTCACAATCCGGTAATGATCCTTCCGCAGGTTCACCTACGGAAACCTTGTTACGACTTTTACTTCCTCTAAATGATCAAGTTTGGTCATCTTTCCAACAGACCGGCGCAACCGAAAGGCCGCGCCGGACATCGGTCCGAAGACCTCACTAAATCATTCAATCGGTAGTAGCGACGGGCGGTGTGTACAAAGGGCAGGGACGTAATCAACGCGAGCTTATGACTCGCGCTTACTGGGAATTCCTCGTTCAAGGGGAACAATTGCAAGCCCCTATCCCAATCACGAAAGAAGTTCCACGGGTTACCCAGTCTTTTCAGACAGGGATAAAGACACGCTGCTTCCTTCAGTGTAGCGCGCGTGCGGCCCCGGACATCTAAGGGCATCACAGACCTGTTATTGCTCTGTTTCGTGCGGCTAGGAGCCGCTTGTCCCTCTAAGAAGGTTGTAAGGTGCTGGGAACCCCGCACCTATTTAATAGGCTAGAGTCTCGTTCGTTATCGGAATTAACCAGACAAATCGCTCCACCAACTAAGAACGGCCATGCACCACCATCCACCGAATCAAGAAAGAGCTCTCAATCTGTCAATCCTCCCAGTGTCCGGGCCGGGTAAGTTTTCCCGTGTTGAGTCAAATTAAGCCGCAGGCTCCACTCCTGGTGGTGCCCTTCCGTCAATTCCTTTAAGTTTCAGCTTTGCAACCATACTTCCCCCGGAACCCAAACACTTTGGTTTCCCGGAAGCTGCCCGCCGAGTCATTTGAGTAACTCAGGCGGATCGCTGGTTGGCATCGTTTATGGTCAGAACTAGGGCGGTATCTGATCGCCTTCGAACCTCTGACTTTCGTTCTTGATCAAAGAAAACATTCTTGGCAAATGCTTTCGCAGTAGTTCGTCTTGCGACGGTCCAAGAATTTCACCTCTAGCGCCGCAATACGAATGCCCCCGTCTGTCCCTCTTAATCATTACCTCGTATTCCAAAAACCAACAGAACAGAAACGAGGTCTTGTTCTATTATTCCATGCAAGTTTATTCAGGCGACTCGCCTGCGTTGAGCACTCTAATTTTTTCAAAGTAAAAGCACCGGCCTTCTCGAGGCACACAATGAAGTGCACCAAGAAAGGACCGGCATGATGTTCAGTCCGAGCCGTCGCATCGGGTAGATGCACTACTCGTCTGGAACTGAGATCCAACTACGAGCTTTTTAACCGCAGCAGCTTTAGTATACGCTATTGGAGCTGGAATTACCGCGGCTGCTGGCACCAGACTTGCCCTCCAATTGATCCTCGTTAAAGGATTTAGAGTGTACTCATTTCAATTACGGGGCCTCAAAAGAGTCCCGTATTGTTATTTTTCGTCACTACCTCCCCGTGCCGGGAGTGGGTAATTTGCGCGCCTGCTGCCTTCCTTGGATGTGGTAGCCGTTTCTCAGGCTCCCTCTCCGGAATCGAACCCTGATTCTCCGTTACCCGTAACAACCATGGTAAGCAAGTAACCTACCATCGAAAGTTGATAAGGCAGACACTTGAAAGAAACGTCGCCGGCTCGTGGCCATGCGATCAGCACAAAGTTATCCAGAGTCACCACACAATACGGGCCGAAACCCGATCGATCTTGGTCTAATAAAAGCACCCGTCGCCCAAAGGGCTTCAGGCTCACTGCATGTATTAGCTCTAGAATTGCCACAGTTATCCAAGTAGGAAGAAACGATCTAAGGAACCATAACTGATTTAATGAGCCATTCGCGGTTTCGCCTTATTTCGGCATGTACTTAGACATGCATGGCTTAATCTTTGAGACAAGCATATGATTACTGGCAGGATCAACCAGGTAATCGTTCAACTGCGCGTCCAGCCTTTCAAGCAGGCCGGACGCCGTTTTTGCGATGCCGAGGCCACCTTCAGGCGCCCCAACACGCTTCGTTCTCGCAAAGGGTAGCACTTTGCACAGTCCGAGACGACGGCGTTCGAGCTCGCAACGGCGCCCTCCCCGCAGGGCCGGGTATCGCCACGCGGCAAGAAGCACGCAACATTCTCGATAGACCGGTTGTGTCGACTCGATCGCGGCTTGCGGTTTCTCTCGAGCCCGCAGCACTGGTGGACCGACCGACACTTGCAACGTAGCCGAGACGGCAAAGCCGCTAGGCGACGGGTCACGCCCGCGCCTTCGGCGCTTTCGTATTTGATTCGTCCGAGGACGATGCGGAACACACTTCGATATCGTGGAAAAAGCGTCGTCCGACAACCAGCCCCTAACGCATCAAGCGGATGAGGCTGCAGACGTCAGCTGTGGGATCCACGGGAGCGATACCGGGGACACGCTTGACGGGCACGAAGCCCGCCGCATATCAAACACCCAGGTCGCTTTGGGGGCGACTGCTCTCTGGGACCCCCATATAATAGCAGCGATAAGTACCCAGACCTCCATGGGGCCGTACTCGTGCCACTTTCGACGAGCGTTTGGCGAAAATCGTGCCGCCTCGTAACGCCGCGAGCAAGATTGAAAGCTTACGTCGGCAGCACAATGCCGAAGTCGTGAAAGCGCAGCGCGTCCACCGAATGCGCGAACGGCAATTTCTCGCCAATGGCCAGTACGGTTTCCTGCACAATTGCCTGTCTGTCGCCCTACGGGGCCCCCGGCCGATCGATTCGAGGCACGCTAGCACGGCCCCTTCGCCATTTCCGAGCACGAGTGCGAACAGTGCGGGCGGCGTGCTCGACGCCCCGGCTGACGTCGTTTCGGACTTTGTCTCTTCGCGTGCTCGCGGCAACGCCGCGGCCAACGACGACGTCTGCGCGGTTCTTTGCCGGTTCCCGGCGTGCTACAGTGCAGCCCTCTGCAGGGTGACACCGGCTCCGTCGTGGCCGTGCGGCGGCTTGTACGCAAAAGTTGCGTCAAAGGCGTCGCGCTCGCGCCGCCCCGGCACACGCGGTTTCGGACTTTGTCTCTTCCAGCGCTCGCGTAGTCGTGGGCACGATTGTCGACGTCGCAACGGTGCGCGGACACCGCCACGAGCACGCGCAAGACGAAAATCGCACTACGGTACAATGTCGGCCGGGGCCGTACGGCCCCTTACAGTAGCAGCGATAAGTGCCCAGACCTCCATGGGGCCGTACTCGTGCGACGCGGCGGCGTACTGCGCCGAGCCGAGCGCCAATATTTGGCTTTTGCAGGGCGGATTCGAGCTCTGGCGATCGCCGCGGTACCGCCGCTCACCGATTCAAGGCACGCTAGCGCGGCCCCTTCGCCATTTCCGAGCACGCGTGCGAACAGTGCGGGCGGCGTGCTCGACGCCCCGGCTGACGTCGTTTCGGACTTTGTCTCTTCGCGTGCTCGCGGCAACGCCGCGGCCAACGACGACGTCTGCGCGGTTCTTTGCCGGTTCCCGGCGTGCTACAGTGCAGCCCTCTGCAGGGTGACACCGGCTCCGTCGTGGCCGTGCGGCGGCTTGTACGCAAAAGTTGCGTCAAAGGCGTCGCGCTCGCGCCGCCCCGGCACACGCGGTTTCGGACTTTGTCTCTTCCAGCGCTCGCGTAGTCGTGGGCACGATTGTCGACGTCGCAACGGTGCGCGGACACCGCCACGAGCACGCGCAAGACGAAAATCGCACTACGGTACAATGTCGGCCGGGGCCGTACGGCCCCTTACAGTAGCAGCGATAAGTGCCCAGACCTCCATGGGGCCGTACTCGTGCGACGCGGCGGCGTACTGCGCCGAGCCGAGCGCCAATATTTGGCTTTTGCAGGGCGGATTCGAGCTCTGGCGATCGCCGCGGTACCGCCGCTCACCGATTCAAGGCACGCTAGCGCGGCCCCTTCGCCATTTCCGAGCACGCGTGCGAACAGTGCGGGCGGCGTGCTCGACGCCCCGGCTGACGTCGTTTCGGACTTTGTCTCTTCGCGTGCTCGCGGCAACGCCGCGGCCAACGACGACGTCTGCGCGGTTCTTTGCCGGTTCCCGGCGTGCTATAGTGCAGCCCTCTGCAGGGCGACACCGGCTCCGTCGTGTCCGTGCGGCGGCTTGTACGCAAAAGTTGCGTCAAAGGCGTCGCGCTCGCGCCGCCCCGGCACACGCGGTTTCGGACTTTGTCTCTTCCAGCGCTCGCAACCATGTCGGGGCCGACGCCGACGACTGCGTGGTGTTTCAACGATTGCCGGCGTGACACAATGCAGCTGCGTGCGGGATGCCAGCGATTCCGTCGTGTCCGTGCGGCGGCTTGTACGCAAAAGTTGCGTCAAAGGCGTCGCGCTCGCGCCGCCCCGGCACACGCGGTTTCGGACTTTGTCTCTTCCAGCGCTCGCGTAGTCGTGGGCACGATTGTCGACGTCGGAACGGTGCGCGGACACCGCCACGAGCACGCGCAAGACGAAAATCGCACTACGGTACAATGTCGGCCGGGGCCGTACGGCCCCTTACAGTAGCAGCGATAAGTGCCCAGACCTCCATGGGGCCGTACTCGTGCGACGCGGCGGCGTACTGCGCCGAGCCGAGCGCCAATATTTGGCTTTTGCAGGGCGGATTCGAGCTCTGGCTATCGCCGCGGTACCGCCGCTCACCGATTCAAGGCACGCTAGCGCGGCCCCTTCGCCATTTCCGAGCACGCGTGCGAACAGTGCGGGCGGCGTGCTCGACGCCCCGGCTGACGTCGTTTCGGACTTTGTCTCTTCGCGTGCTCGCGGCAACGCCGCGGCCAACGACGACGTCTGCGCGGTTCTTTGCCGGTTCCCGGCGTGCTATAGTGCAGCCCTCTGCAGGGCGACACCGGCTCCGTCGTGTCCGTGCGGCGGCTTGTACGCAAAAGTTGCGTCAAAGGCGTCGCGCTCGCGCCGCCCCGGCACACGCGGTTTCGGACTTTGTCTCTTCCAGCGCTCGCGTAGTCGTGGGCACGATTGTCGACGTCGGAACGGTGCGCGGACTACGCCACGAGCACGCGCAAGCCGAAAATCGCACTACGGTACAATGTCGGCCGGGGCCGTACGGCCCCTTACAGTAGCAGCGATAAGTGCCCAGACCTCCATGGGGCCGTACTCGTGCGACGCGGCGGCGTACTGCGCCGAGCCGAGCGCCAATATTTGGCTTTTGCAGGGCGGATTCGAGCTCTGGCGATCGCCGCGGTACCGCCGCTCACCGATTCAAGGCACGCTAGCGCGGCCCCTTCGCCATTTCCGAGCACGCGTGCGAACAGTGCGGGCGGCGTGCTCGACGCCCCGGCTGACGTCCTTTCGGACTTTGTCTCTTCGCGTGCTCGCGGCAACGCCGCGGCCAACGACGACGTCTGCGCGGTTCTTTGCCGGTTCCCGGCGTGCTATAGTGCAGCCCTCTGCAGGGTGACACCGGCTCCGTCGTGTCCGTGCGGCGGCTTGTACGCAAAAGTTGCGTCAAAGGCGTCGCGCTCGCGCCGCCCCGGCACACGCGGTTTCGGACTTTGTCTCTTCCAGCGCTCGCAACCATGTCGGGGCCGACGCCGACGACTGCGTGGTGTTTCAACGATTGCCGGCGTGACACAATGCAGCTGCGTGCGGGATGCCAGCGATTCCGTCGTGGCGGTGCGGCGGCTTGTACGCAAAAGTTGCGTCAAAGGCGTCGCGCTCGCACCGCCCCGGCACACGTGGTTTCGGACTTTGTCTCTTCGAGCGCTCGCAGCGATGTCGAGGCGATCGCTTACGTCTGCACGGTTTGCGGTGTGCTACAATGCAGCAGTCTGCCGCACTACACCTCTTGGTTGCCGAGGCCAGCACGGCAATTTACTGAAGCGAGCGCATTGCGCCCAGGCGGCAGCGGACTTTGTTGCTTCGGGAGTGCTCTTGCTGTAAAATTTGAACGGCTGCAGCTGCGCGAAGCAAGTGTACCTATTTTCACTCTCTCTCTGTCTGCCTTTGAGGCGACTGTAATTTCACTTTAAACGCAACTGGAGGCGGGAGCAACCTGATGAGAGTAGGTGGACTTCGGTACATGTAATTTAGAAATTGCTTTCAAGCTTTGAGGACATACACCTTCGCGCCATCTGCTTTCCCCGTCTCTTTGGCACTTTATAGTATGTGCTGCATGCTCTGCATTCCAAAGAAACACGCCTGTCTCTCTCCCTCTCTCACGTTCTTCTTCTTTTTGTAGCTGCTGTTGTAGAAGATGCTATGCTCTTTAATCGCTGTAACATAGAGTGCTTGCACAAGCCAACAACTTTTGCGTGTTTTTTTTTTTTTTCTCTTCCCAAGACGTTTCTGCCATTATTCACTAACTCTCGTTCTTAGTATGCAATGGAGCGTTAGCTCGCGCCATCTACCTTTCTTTCTGTATTGCAAAGTCCGCAGGTTTTCCTAGTTCCGTACACAGATGGCGCCAATGCGTTTTGGCGCCAGGTTCGAACGACCTCGCTCTACTCGTGTTTGGCATTTGAATGTTTCAAAGGGGTTTGCGACAGGGGGTGGTTCTTGTGCAAGGCTGAGCTTTCCAGCTGCGTTTAAGCTATGCTAGCATGTGTGCGTATATATATATATATATATATATATATATATATATAAATACACAAACACACACACACACACATGCATATATACATACACACACACGGTAATGGTAAAGATGATGAGGTAGCACTTTTTTTTTTCTTTTTTTTACAATGCCTGTGTTTCAGATGGCGATCTTTCTCCCCTCTATGTTTCCGGTTGGAAGGAGTGTGCAGCGTTTTCTATATTTATTTTGTCATTCACTTCTATGTTGCTCGTCTTCGTACATGGGGCATGCTACCTAATTCTACCGGTCGATTCGACACGTTGCGATCCGTCCCGGCCTGTGCCGTATCAAAATTTTCAGTGGGCCTTGCGGTAAATAAAAAGAAATGAAGGAAATGCGCGTAGTATATTACAATTGCACACGGGCTTGAAACGAAGCCCTCAAGGAAGGTCACCTTGAGCGGTCGCATTCAGACGGAAGTAAGCATTCCCCTGGCGCGTTTTTTTTCCGCTCGCCTGTTCCGTTTTCTACGAGGTTGCCTTGGTTGGTTTCGCGTTACAAGCAAGCTTGCACTCGGGTCTCGTTTCTACGCGACAGCGTTTCGTTAACAGCGAAAGACTGAGGCGTTGCGAATTCATCCGTGAGATAGGGAGCGTTGAGTCTGTACACAGGCTGAATTTTATAATATTGCCCACGCTGTTGCTGAGGTTACCCATGTCGGCAGGGCGCCCACAAGGCAGTAGTACAATGAAGTGAAGTGAAGGACATCGCTTCTCGGCCTTTTGGCTAAGATCAAAGTGTAGATTTTTAAAGCCCATGTACGAAGATTTACGAAGCCCATCTACGAAGATTTTTAAAGCCCATGTAGGCACCTCTTAATGATCTTTTATGTTTTAGAGAAGCGTTTTGCCATGTATTTTACACCTTTACAGTTTTAGCCTTTTATCACTAACACCACTAACTAGTTTTTTTAGTCATTTGTTTGCGTTTTTAGATTATACACCTTTTATCCGTTTTTTCCTTGGTTTTGTAACATATTTTTGATGTATTTGTAACTAGCATAAATAAAAAACTCTGTTCTTATCAGCTTAATATCTGATACGGGTTCTATATGGACCCACGATATTAAACCTATTTTTGGAAGTTGGCGGAGTGCTTGAAGCCTGCTTCACCTCCGCCGCAGGTCGGCCCGGTATTGCACTACCTCCGGGATCGGCCCCGCTCACTTAGGTGAGACTTCATTCAATCAAAATGAAGAGCACAAGCTCAACGCGAGCACTGACTTGACACGCACCATTCCTATACTACACGCAACGATGCCGGTTCGCGGACCACGAGAGTAATTAAACTGCCACTCCATCTGTGTGTAGCGTCGCACTTGTTGCGTCGCAAATGGGACAGCCGCTCCAGCAAATTTCTAGTTATGGGCTTCGAGAAAAATTAATGAAAGCAAAAGAAAGAACCAGAATTCCTATTTGTCCGATGTCTCTGAATGATTGTCTCCTGTAAAGAGCCACTTGGGGGGATGGGGGGTAGGATTAGCCGTGGGGTTCGCAATCAATATGAATCCCACTCAAAGCCAACACTGGATTTTGGAGTTCACTATCGCTTGGATCCGTAAACCACCGCGCCCACGCAAGCTCGCCCTGCCGCCGAAATCCGCTGCCCAAGTGGAAGAAAGATTCCCTATGAAAGAAAAATAGAGTGCCCGATTTCTGGCAACTACTGTGCAGCCTTTGTGTACACATTTTCGCAGCAGTGGGACCGAGCGCCTCGAAAACAAACTTGTCGTATGCCCGAATGTGGCGAAATATATTCAAGGGTTAAAAGGTGCCTCATCTTTCTAACCTGTATGTTACGAAGACCTGTTGCTACCTTTTCATCATGAACATCATCATCATCATCATCCTGGCTACGCCCACTGCAGGGCAAAGGCATCTCCCATGATCCTCCAAGTACCCCGGTCAGGTGCCGATTGTCGCCATGTAGTCCCTAATCTAATCTGCCCTCCTACCTTTCTGCCACCCCCTGCTACGCTTCCCTCCTCTCGGAATTCAGTCTGTAACCCTTAATGGCCACCGGTTATCTTCCCCCCAGATTGCATGCCCTGCGCATGCCCATTTGTTTTTCCTGGTTTAAACTTTGGTGTCATTAACGAGCGTTTGTTCTCGCACACCCCAATCTGCTCTATTCCGATCCCCCCGTGACGCCACACCCATCATCCTTCTTTCCAGAGCCCGTTGCGTCGCCCTCAGTTACCCTTCGGTAATCCTCAAAGCTTTTTGTTGGGACACTCGTGGCATCTTTCTCGTTTAATGAAGTCAAATTTTTTTCAGTTTTGGGGGAAAACTCAATGAGCTAGGCGCGATTGTGTCCCTGGCGCCGCTCTCAACAAGATGGCGGCGCCCATGCTTTTTGCCTGCAGGTTCGGCCCTACGCAGAACACGCCTGCCGGGCAGTGTAGCCACGTTGAAGGGGCAAAGCGTAGTGCAGTGAAGCGCTTGCTCGGGCGAAAAACGCAAATATGAGCCAAACAGGAATTTCCATTATTGGAAATTCCAGTTCAGTTTGCGCATTGCGTTCGCCTAAGGTAAAGAACACAAATGCGAGTGCCACAGCAGTCAAGTCAAAGCTTAGGATTGCGTACCATTTTTTTTTTTTTTTTCGTGCCTTTTACTCCTGGCCTGCGTGGCCCTAGCGCGCATGCACACGAAAGTAATGAAATGGTGAAAACACGAAATAATGCGGTGCGGCTGTATCATATCTATTTTGTGCGCTTTGTTCTTTGTGGACTACAGCGGTGTGCGTCATGAGAAAGTTTCGGTGCCCTTCTTGGGTGACCAGTGAAGCTATATTTAAAACCACATTGATTTGTACGGTTATTGCTACAAACTGCGTGTGGGTGTTTTTCTTTTTCGCTGCCAACGATGGGTTATCGCAACCGCGATCGGTTCTGCTGCTACGCTAGACGCGTGCTTGCCAACGGTTGGCTCTATACGCGACCCGCGACGCGTGGTCGGCACATTCAAGCAGTCAATTGCAAACCGTTCCAAGAAAAAGGATGTACTCCACTTGCCACCTAGTTCGACGATTGTACTTTCTGACCCTCGAGGAAGCGCCGCCATCCCACGTTTTCTATAATACGATAAGATTCAGAGCGACCGCGACCACTTGTCTTTGTCAATATCTCGGAAACGCTTTCTTTTTCTTTTTTTTTTTAAATCCAGATACTCAGACGCGCCCGTGTTCACGCGCACTTGCTCTCTCCGATAAGCAGGGAAGCTCGGTTGGGGTGGTGTCGGGCCTTGCGCATGCGCTGCTGAGCTCGTCGCTTCGCCGGCCGGTCGATGCTGGCGCGGTACTGGTAATGAACTTCGACGTGCATGGTGAAACGTCACTTTGTATTGCCACTGTAGACTAGCAATGCAATGTGTTTGCGAGCGATTGGATAAATGAGAAAGCGTGCACTGTCTACAGTTTATGCCCCTCTAGAGTAGTGGAAATGTTGCTCCAAGTGTTAGGTTTGTAATTTGCGCCTACGAACATGAACTAAACAAAGAAAATGGTCTGCAGCCGCCTTCGCTTCATAAAATTCCCGTACGAAGAAATTTCCGTGCGCGAATGAGAGAGCAAAAGAGAGAAACCATGCTAAGAAGAATGGCTGCCTTTTACGTGATCTCGCGCATGAAACCAGACGATGGATTAATTTTAGCCGTTCATTTTGATTTGCCGAATGTAAACCGGAACACTTTCTCCACGCGGTCTTCAGATTTGAATGGCAATCAATCACATCCTTTCTTTTTTTTTTTTTTTCTGTTTCTTTCTATCTGGAACCGAAAGAATTCAGAACGCCATTTCAATCTTAGATTCGATTAGATATCGTGACTGGTATGCTGAAATATCACGCCTTATCTGGTGTTAACCTTCTTGATCACGGCAATAAAAAATCGCCAGTTCCCGAACTTTAATCGCGCCGAAGATGAACCGATATGCTGGATTCTTATTGTCATGATTTTATAGAAAGCGCTGGTTCTATGGCTAGCTTTGAGGAAAAGAAAAACATCGTTCAGGAATGTATAACTCTAAACAACTAAAAAAAAAATCTGCCGGCAATTGGTACTACAACGAGAGTACTGAGAATACTGGAAAAGATGAAATCCAATCATGCTGAACTGAACTGAAATTATTTCATCAAGACATGCCCCGAAAAACGTGGCCACTTTCAATGATAATTTCAAATGTGATTTCTTTCTTTTTTTTTTTCTTTTTTACGACGGATAATAATTATCTTTCCAATGGCGGATGTGAAAATTTCAGAGCACGGCATTTTCGAAATCCCAAGGCCCCGGACGCATTCTCTCTTCTTTAAGTATTTTGGTGGTGCACACGGAGGAAAATTTCGCGCACGTAATTTATAAACTAGTAGTTGATTTTCTAGAAGAACACAAAGTGCTGACAAACGGCCAACCAGGACACAATTAAATTGGTATTACGCACGGTTTCGAAGCCGCGGTAACAAAAGGGTAA
>NW_027315439.1:0-5000 GCF_023375885.2 Dermacentor andersoni | reverse complement strand
CTTTAACGGCTACACGGCCACGGGCAGGGCTTCACCCCCATCGACGTGCTTCGCTTCAGTCAGCAGTAGGTTCATAGAAGGGCCTCAAACACACACACACTTTCGCATCGGCAGATCGCCGCAGCATAACCGCTGTTGATCCAACAGCCTACTTGAGACGAAAGACAAGAGCCCGGCGCGCGTACTCGCGCAGCTCTCCAAAACCACTCGGCCAGTGCCAGGGACGGCTCCCTGCGCCGGCGCCACAACAAGTCTACTTGAGGCGGAAGACGAAGCCAGCAAGGGCCTGGCCGCAAGTGCGTTCGAATCCGGGACTACAGTCCCTCGTCTGTCCGTACTTCCTCTTTCGACGTGCGGCGCCTTCCCAAAGCGCACAAGTCCGCTAACCGCAGAACGCTTCCGACGTAGCAAAGCCGCGTTTCCTTCGGTACTTCGCAGCAACGCCGCCTTTCCCTCGGCGGCGGGCGAATAGCCTGCAGACGTCGTCGCATTAAACCGCGATCTCGACACCTCGCGCGTCACGAGCAGGAGCCGACCGGCAGCCTCCGGCCCTTTCGGACTCGGTGGCATTTGCCGCGGAGGACGGGAGAGCACTTTAGGCCACGGTTCCTTCCGTACTTGGCAGCCGCACCCTCATACCGACAGTTCCATGACCGACCGAGCGCCACACCGTTCCTTTAGTACTTGGGCGGCAACAAAGTCGGGTCGTTACTCCATACTCGCCGCAGGAAGCGACCGGCAGCCGCCAGACTTTTCAGACTCGGCAGCGTTTGCCGCGGAGGACGGGAGAGCGCTCGCACCACGGTTCCGTGTGTGTACTAAGCGGCAGCGGCATTAGCTCTCGACCGTCAGTTCCTTGACCGACCGCACGCTTCGCCGTTCCCCTCGTACTGGGCAAAGCAGCAGGTCGGGTCGTCTTACTCCCATTCCGCGCAAGAGCGCCAAAGCGGACAGAAAGCCCACCCAGTGTGCGTTACGCCGTTTCTACCCGCGGGCGCGGCCAAGCCAACCGTCCAAGGTTGCAGCCGGCGTCCACTGGGCGCAACAAATTTGGCACGGGGCGCCCCTCAAAATTCAGGCAGTCCCCGGCATGTTCGGGTATAGCCGTCCCCGCGTCCAAGCGGGGCCAGCGGCGGAAAGCGTCGGGCGCAGCGAGCTGCTTCACCCACACGGGGTAGAAACAATGGCGCTCGCCACCCTTCACAATCCGGTAATGATCCTTCCGCAGGTTCACCTACGGAAACCTTGTTACGACTTTTACTTCCTCTAAATGATCAAGTTTGGTCATCTTTCCAACAGACCGGCGCAACCGAAAGGCCGCGCCGGACATCGGTCCGAAGACCTCACTAAATCATTCAATCGGTAGTAGCGACGGGCGGTGTGTACAAAGGGCAGGGACGTAATCAACGCGAGCTTATGACTCGCGCTTACTGGGAATTCCTCGTTCAAGGGGAACAATTGCAAGCCCCTATCCCAATCACGAAAGAAGTTCCACGGGTTACCCAGTCTTTTCAGACAGGGATAAAGACACGCTGCTTCCTTCAGTGTAGCGCGCGTGCGGCCCCGGACATCTAAGGGCATCACAGACCTGTTATTGCTCTGTTTCGTGCGGCTAGGAGCCGCTTGTCCCTCTAAGAAGGTTGTAAGGTGCTGGGAACCCCGCACCTATTTAATAGGCTAGAGTCTCGTTCGTTATCGGAATTAACCAGACAAATCGCTCCACCAACTAAGAACGGCCATGCACCACCATCCACCGAATCAAGAAAGAGCTCTCAATCTGTCAATCCTCCCAGTGTCCGGGCCGGGTAAGTTTTCCCGTGTTGAGTCAAATTAAGCCGCAGGCTCCACTCCTGGTGGTGCCCTTCCGTCAATTCCTTTAAGTTTCAGCTTTGCAACCATACTTCCCCCGGAACCCAAACACTTTGGTTTCCCGGAAGCTGCCCGCCGAGTCATTTGAGTAACTCAGGCGGATCGCTGGTTGGCATCGTTTATGGTCAGAACTAGGGCGGTATCTGATCGCCTTCGAACCTCTGACTTTCGTTCTTGATCAAAGAAAACATTCTTGGCAAATGCTTTCGCAGTAGTTCGTCTTGCGACGGTCCAAGAATTTCACCTCTAGCGCCGCAATACGAATGCCCCCGTCTGTCCCTCTTAATCATTACCTCGTATTCCAAAAACCAACAGAACAGAAACGAGGTCTTGTTCTATTATTCCATGCAAGTTTATTCAGGCGACTCGCCTGCGTTGAGCACTCTAATTTTTTCAAAGTAAAAGCACCGGCCTTCTCGAGGCACACAATGAAGTGCACCAAGAAAGGACCGGCATGATGTTCAGTCCGAGCCGTCGCATCGGGTAGATGCACTACTCGTCTGGAACTGAGATCCAACTACGAGCTTTTTAACCGCAGCAGCTTTAGTATACGCTATTGGAGCTGGAATTACCGCGGCTGCTGGCACCAGACTTGCCCTCCAATTGATCCTCGTTAAAGGATTTAGAGTGTACTCATTTCAATTACGGGGCCTCAAAAGAGTCCCGTATTGTTATTTTTCGTCACTACCTCCCCGTGCCGGGAGTGGGTAATTTGCGCGCCTGCTGCCTTCCTTGGATGTGGTAGCCGTTTCTCAGGCTCCCTCTCCGGAATCGAACCCTGATTCTCCGTTACCCGTAACAACCATGGTAAGCAAGTAACCTACCATCGAAAGTTGATAAGGCAGACACTTGAAAGAAACGTCGCCGGCTCGTGGCCATGCGATCAGCACAAAGTTATCCAGAGTCACCACACAATACGGGCCGAAACCCGATCGATCTTGGTCTAATAAAAGCACCCGTCGCCCAAAGGGCTTCAGGCTCACTGCATGTATTAGCTCTAGAATTGCCACAGTTATCCAAGTAGGAAGAAACGATCTAAGGAACCATAACTGATTTAATGAGCCATTCGCGGTTTCGCCTTATTTCGGCATGTACTTAGACATGCATGGCTTAATCTTTGAGACAAGCATATGATTACTGGCAGGATCAACCAGGTAATCGTTCAACTGCGCGTCCAGCCTTTCAAGCAGGCCGGACGCCGTTTTTGCGATGCCGAGGCCACCTTCAGGCGCCCCAACACGCTTCGTTCTCGCAAAGGGTAGCACTTTGCACAGTCCGAGACGACGGCGTTCGAGCTCGCAACGGCGCCCTCCCCGCAGGGCCGGGTATCGCCACGCGGCAAGAAGCACGCAACATTCTCGATAGACCGGTTGTGTCGACTCGATCGCGGCTTGCGGTTTCTCTCGAGCCCGCAGCACTGGTGGACCGACCGACACTTGCAACGTAGCCGAGACGGCAAAGCCGCTAGGCGACGGGTCACGCCCGCGCCTTCGGCGCTTTCGTATTTGATTCGTCCGAGGACGATGCGGAACACACTTCGATATCGTGGAAAAAGCGTCGTCCGACAACCAGCCCCTAACGCATCAAGCGGATGAGGCTGCAGACGTCAGCTGTGGGATCCACGGGAGCGATACCGGGGACACGCTTGACGGGCACGAAGCCCGCCGCATATCAAACACCCAGGTCGCTTTGGGGGCGACTGCTCTCTGGGACCCCCATATAATAGCAGCGATAAGTACCCAGACCTCCATGGGGCCGTACTCGTGCCACTTTCGACGAGCGTTTGGCGAAAATCGTGCCGCCTCGTAACGCCGCGAGCAAGATTGAAAGCTTACGTCGGCAGCACAATGCCGAAGTCGTGAAAGCGCAGCGCGTCCACCGAATGCGCGAACGGCAATTTCTCGCCAATGGCCAGTACGGTTTCCTGCACAATTGCCTGTCTGTCGCCCTACGGGGCCCCCGGCCGATCGATTCGAGGCACGCTAGCACGGCCCCTTCGCCATTTCCGAGCACGAGTGCGAACAGTGCGGGCGGCGTGCTCGACGCCCCGGCTGACGTCGTTTCGGACTTTGTCTCTTCGCGTGCTCGCGGCAACGCCGCGGCCAACGACGACGTCTGCGCGGTTCTTTGCCGGTTCCCGGCGTGCTACAGTGCAGCCCTCTGCAGGGTGACACCGGCTCCGTCGTGGCCGTGCGGCGGCTTGTACGCAAAAGTTGCGTCAAAGGCGTCGCGCTCGCGCCGCCCCGGCACACGCGGTTTCGGACTTTGTCTCTTCCAGCGCTCGCGTAGTCGTGGGCACGATTGTCGACGTCGCAACGGTGCGCGGACACCGCCACGAGCACGCGCAAGACGAAAATCGCACTACGGTACAATGTCGGCCGGGGCCGTACGGCCCCTTACAGTAGCAGCGATAAGTGCCCAGACCTCCATGGGGCCGTACTCGTGCGACGCGGCGGCGTACTGCGCCGAGCCGAGCGCCAATATTTGGCTTTTGCAGGGCGGATTCGAGCTCTGGCGATCGCCGCGGTACCGCCGCTCACCGATTCAAGGCACGCTAGCGCGGCCCCTTCGCCATTTCCGAGCACGCGTGCGAACAGTGCGGGCGGCGTGCTCGACGCCCCGGCTGACGTCGTTTCGGACTTTGTCTCTTCGCGTGCTCGCGGCAACGCCGCGGCCAACGACGACGTCTGCGCGGTTCTTTGCCGGTTCCCGGCGTGCTACAGTGCAGCCCTCTGCAGGGTGACACCGGCTCCGTCGTGGCCGTGCGGCGGCTTGTACGCAAAAGTTGCGTCAAAGGCGTCGCGCTCGCGCCGCCCCGGCACACGCGGTTTCGGACTTTGTCTCTTCCAGCGCTCGCGTAGTCGTGGGCACGATTGTCGACGTCGCAACGGTGCGCGGACACCGCCACGAGCACGCGCAAGACGAAAATCGCACTACGGTACAATGTCGGCCGGGGCCGTACGGCCCCTTACAGTAGCAGCGATAAGTGCCCAGACCTCCATGGGGCCGTACTCGTGCGACGCGGCGGCGTACTGCGCCGAGCCGAGCGCCAATATTTGGCTTTTGCAGGGCGGATTCGAGCTCTGGCGATCGCCGCGGTACCGCCGCTCACCGATTCAAGGCACGCTAGC
>NW_027315438.1:0-27179 GCF_023375885.2 Dermacentor andersoni | reverse complement strand
TTTCGCACTTGCAAGGTTTTGACAAACAATCATCAAACGCAACACTTTGCTCTATACAGAGCGTACATTTCGTCAGCTAGCTTTTTCGATTGCATTCCCGCACGCAACTTCGCCACAGGATCGACGGCGTTGTTGTCATGTTATAGCGAAGCTCCAGCTCGGCAGCCGCCGGCAGAAATCTATTTCCTCGCCAACTAACGCACCGAATTTGGTGCGCCTAATTGCGTGTAAAAGAAAACGTTCAAATCGCGCGCCTGCAACAGCGCAATTTTCAACTGATGCCGAGCTCTTCCTCATTTTTTTAATTATTCTCAGTGATTGTGGAAAACTGTGAAATGGAAGAGAGGAAAAAAAAAAAAAAGAGCAGTTCAAGTGTGCGCTTTAAAGCTCCGTCGCGCAGCAATGGAACCGGATTTGGAAATTCTGTTAATTGCACAAGGCGATATGTATAAAGGGAACACAATTTATACGCCTCGATAAGATATACCATTCATGCGTGAGTATGACTTTTACAATACCTTCATAGACATGAGAGGCGTTTTCGATGGGATGAAAATTTTTAGACAGAACTTGCGTTAGTTGTTGTGTGCAATTCACACGATCGCGGTACCGATTTGTATTGTTGAGATATGAAACTTTGTACTTCTTAACCTGCCAGTACTCGTGCATTATGGAAGGAAAAAAAGAAACGTCACCGCACCACCACACGTTTTTCTCACATGCAACAAGCTTCGTTTACATGGCTGCATTAGTTCTCTCGTGACAACCCGTTGTTTTCTCTTGGGTGTGTTCCGATGCATTACTTGGAGTTCACCTCCGAGCTACACGCACGACCCGTATGACCTCATTGCGCACTGTGTACGCCTTGCTTCGTCCTCGGCTATTCCCTTTGCACGCACATGCCAGTGAGTTCACAGTCGCAATCCATACATAAACAAGAGAAAAGAAATAACCAAAAGTGCCGAGTTTCTTCAAAGTAAGCGGCCCGTACATTTTCTCCGGCTGCTCCTTCCCCATTTGTTTACCTGTTGAGCCATCATCTCGCTTTGCTATACGTCAAGGCCATAGGCGCACACATTTCCCGGCGGCTTCGTGGGAGAAATGTAAAATAATTGGCGCGAGCTTGGCTTTCATTAAACGCAACACGAATGCGAAATCCGTGCGATGGCGACGGCCGGCGCGTGTCAGTTTCTCTTACCTTCGCGTGCCAATACATGCGACATGAGTGAGGGAGCAGCCGGTTCAAATTCGGAATCTTTCTGTACAGCAGCTTTCACATTTACGATTTTCCAGGGATGCAGCGGCAAGAGGTAGTCTTGTGCACTTTGGCGCTTCCACGCAATGACATTACGCAACCGCCTTACAGCGCATAAATACGCGTGGCACAAACTGCCAAAAGGACAAATGTTCACACGTAGGACAGGAGGCTCCATCTGGCGGCGAAGAGTTCGACAAATACGCGATGCACCGCTCAAATCGCCAAGCGGGCGGCCGCTCGTCTCCCGCTTGGCATGCACAAATACGTTGCTCGAAAAAGTTTGTTTTCTTTAAACGCAGCGCATGTCCAGCGCCCGCTTCCTTACCGATCTAAGTATATGGCGCGAACAAGGTCGCCCAGCATCACCTACGCGCACGCATGACGAAAGAGCGAGTCGTATACAAATAACGAGAGAAAATGAGCCTGCACTGTGAAAGCATATTTCTGTCTAGGCAAGCACACTTCACCGCTCTGCTCCTGTATTTTATTTTCCTCTTGTTTTGGGCGACTCGGGGGTGCATTGGCTTGCAAGAACCACATTGACCTCGAACCAACTGCTTATCACCTATAGCGCGCGCATAAGAAATCCCCCTGTGCACGAGTATTACAGACAACAGCACCAATGAAAACAGCACGCCCCGCGTGTCTACCGCGCGCACCCTCGTCCACTTGAATACAACGCAGTGAGCCCGGTTCTAGCGACAGCTACCTAGCTAATCTCCTCACCTTTCCATTCATTTGCGTCGCTCAAAAGAGTTACGCAATTGTGAATCGCACGGTGGCAGTCCACGGCCGCCCATCGCGCATGCAACAACCACAAGGCTAGACGAGGGACACGACGGGCGCTCAGCTCGTAGGCCAAGAGGACTGGCACATTATTGTTTCTCCGACGCAAACCAACGAAGCCGTGCGAATGCAGCTCAGAATGCAGCTCAGGCTCGCTCATTTAACGCTTGCACTGGAGAGAACAAATAACTGCTGTCTGTAGAAAACTCGCTTTCAGCTGTTACACACTGGCCCGTGCCGGGCAATATTTTCCTCGTGCTTTGCTTCGTTGCATATCCACACGAGCTATTGCTGTGAAATATGGGGCCTTACTTAACTTAAGTGTGCCCGCTGACCGCCACGCTCGGCGTATGTAACCGAGTGCTGCCGCCCGGCTCATACTCTTCTCCAAGGGAGTAGAAGAAGCGAGCCACTTCAAAGCGACAAAATGCGCATCGACGAGCTTACGATTACCTTTCTTTTAATCATCATGCCACTCTGGCTGGCTCAACAAGGGTCCAACCAAAGGCGACAACTGAGCTGCACGAACGACCGGCACGTCGCAACTAGGACACGCTGAGGGCGGGCGAAATGGCAGCAACACAACACGCAGTGGCGAGCGCAAATGCAATCGAGCAGAGCTCGCCTTGCGAGGGCGAAAAACTATGCTACCACGCCTTATGAATACACGCGGTTGCGCTCGCTCACCTGACCAAGTTCACCGCGCGTGTCTCGTACGGCCGAACGCGAGATAATGGCGTGCAAAAGAGGGTTAACGGAGCAGGAGATCGCAAATCCTGCGCATCACTGCCGAAGCACCAAGTGGGTAGCCCTGAAGAGGGCTGTTGGGTTCTTCAGAGGAGCTGATGCGCTGCTTGCAGACGACGTCGCGCACGCGCGCTGCTTAGCCTCCGAAACCGTAGAGGGTGCGGCCCTGACGCTTGAGGGCATACACAACGTCCATGGCGGTCACGGTCTTGCGCTTGGCGTGCTCAGTGTAGGTGACGGCGTCCCGAATCACGTTCTCGAGGAACACCTTGAGCACACCGCGTGTCTCCTCGTAGATCAGGCCGGAGATACGCTTGACACCGCCACGGCGAGCGAGGCGACGGATGGCAGGCTTGGTGATGCCTTGGATGTTGTCACGCAACACCTTACGATGACGCTTCGCGCCACCCTTGCCGAGCCCCTTGCCGCCCTTGCCACGTCCAGACATCTCGGCTGTTGCTGCTGCTTCGGAGCGAGTCAGGAAAGCGAATGCCGCGTCCTTGCGCCGCGACTGAGCGACGAAGCCGCGCCGCAAAAAAGAGGGCGAGGAGGATGAACGCGCGCCGATTGGCTCCCGGGCAGCGCGGCCTCTCTTCGCGAGTGAGTCGCTGGTTGCTGCACTGAGCCCTGCTTAGGCCACGCACTGAGTTCAAGACAAGTGGCCTCGCAACACAATCGCAGAGTTTACTTTTGTTTTTCTTATGTTGTCTCTTTTTGGGCATTCCACACTGCAACGTAGGCTGATGTTCAACCAGCCTCCCTTCTTATTTTGCTCAACTCGCCAAGGGAAAAACAAACGTGTCAACAATGTTATTGTGGTATGTTGCACGCACTCACTGCTCGTGTCGCGCCCCAGGAACAAGTTTATTGTGTTCTCATAATTGTGATTACTCGTTCTATTCACCGTTAGCTCGGCTACGCTTGCAAGTGCACCCTGGTCATTGCCGCAAAGCACACCGCGCGCACAACTTCAAACTCAGCCACGCCAACACGGTTCGCTTGATCACTAGTCGCAAAACAGGGCGCGCTCATGCTCCGCTCGCCTCAGGCGTTTCAAATTTCGCACGCAGGCACCGCTGACTGGTGCCCACACGACCGTCAAATTTCGTCGCGATAGCTTACGTAGCCTCGCAGATAGCGTCAGCGAAATCAGCCTAAGACGCGCGCGCGAGCCAAATTCAGCATTCTAGGGGACGGAAGAGAGCGAGGGCAGTGCTGGCGGCGCTCCGACCTCCTCCCTCTCCCATCGCGCCCAGCCCGTACGAAGGCAGCTACGCAGGACGCGCGCGCAACCGCTATGCAGTATGCGGAGAGCCGCGCGCATCTCTCCTTTTTCCACTTCAAATTACCACTACATTTGTAATAACAGCGTAAAATTTCCCTTACGCGCTGCTGCTTCGTGAACGTGCTAACGCATTTCCGCTCGCCAGCCACTGCTACAGCGATGCGGCGCTGACAGCACGCGGCTCTAAATTTCAGTCCGGAGCACTGCTCTATACGTGCGGGCGGCCGCCGAGTGGGCATTCTAGCACACGCAGCGACCGACGACATTAGTTCTAGCAGCCATAGAGGCACACCTCGGGACCCGCAAATGCGCGTCGACCGAAAATAAGAAATAAAATGTGAAAAAACGGACGAGGGCTGCCTGCTTTTAAAACTTACGCTACATCAGAATTAAGTAAATGTGCAGCAACGACCGCCTCATCAGCCTAGGTGTGCGAAACACGCGCCGTGGCAATTAGTGCAGGCGAACGTGGCCGCTCGCGCGGAGTCGGCTCACGCGCCCTATACTCGCTTTGTTTGTGTTGTTGTGCTGAGCGCCTGGCGTTCTGTGCGTTTCTGCTACGAAACTTTTAGCACACGCGCTGTCGCAATGAGAACGCGTTGTCCGACAGCGCGCGTCGGGTTTTTTTTCTAAACGAGGAAGCGTCGAACAGAGGGAACGGACGGAATCGTCGAGATTCTCACTACATCCCAATGCCAATGCAGACACTTTGGGTGGCTCTGAGAAGAGCCGTTGGGTGTGGGCTGGGCGGACGAGCGCTCGGTCGCCTACTTGGAGCTGGTGTACTTGGTGACGGCTTTGGTGCCCTCGGACACGGCGTGTTTGGCCAGCTCGCCGGGCAACAGCAGACGCACGGCAGTCTGGATCTCCCGGCTCGTGATGGTCGAGCGCTTGTTGTAGTGAGCCAGACGGGACGACTCCGCGGCGATACGCTCGAAGATGTCGTTCACGAAGCTGTTCATGATAGACATGGCCTTGCTGGAGACTCCAGTGTCCGGGTGCACCTGCTTCAGCACCTTGTAGATATAGATGGAGAAGCTCTCCTTCCTGCGGCGCTTCTTCTTCTTCTTGTCGGTGGCGCGCACGTTCTTCTGCGCCTTGCCGGCCTTCTTCACGGCCTTACCGCTGGGCTGGGGAGGCATCGCACCGTTGTGAGTAGCCGAGCAAACGAGATCGGAATACGCGCGACCGGTCGCGCGCGCCCCGTTTTTATCGCGGGAGGGTGGTGTTCACGCGACCTCGCATATCCGCGCGCGCCATTGGTCCACGCGGCCTCTCTCCCTTTCCCTCGCGCTTTCCTTTGGGACCGGCGGCGGCGACAGCGGCGAAGGCACTACGAGCACGGCTCAAATCGCTCACAGATCGCGACTGCGTCAGTCGTGCGTTTCTCTGTCTCACTCTACGCATCAGCAGCACCAGCATGTCCGGACGCGGCAAAGGCGGCAAGGCGAAGGGCAAGAGCAAGACGCGTTCCAGCCGCGCGGGTCTCCAGTTCCCCGTGGGCCGTATCCACCGTCTCCTGCGCAAGGGAAACTACGCCGAGCGCGTCGGAGCGGGCGCTCCCGTCTACCTCGCGGCCGTCCTCGAGTACCTGGCTGCCGAAGTGCTCGAGCTCGCTGGCAACGCGGCTCGTGACAACAAGAAGACCAGGATCATCCCCCGCCACCTGCAGCTCGCCATCCGCAACGACGAGGAGCTGAACAAGCTGCTCTCCGGCGTGACGATCGCGCAGGGCGGCGTCTTGCCCAACATCCAAGCTGTGCTTCTCCCAAAGAAGACCGAGAAGAAGGCGTAAGCGAGCAGCTCCCAGCCGCCGGACTACAGTCGCGCTCGTCGCACAACCCAACGGTCCTTGTCAGGACCACCGAAATGCGTGTGACGGCAGGGTTTTGCTTGGCAATCCCGTTCTCTGCGCCCGTTTCCCTCTGTTTGAATTAGCGCAACCGTGCCTGTTGAACTGACGCTGCTGCTAGCTAGCTGGCATGTCAGTGCACGAATGTAGATAGAAAGCGAGCTTCAGGGTGTCCGGGGGCGCACAGGGACGAGCCTCACTGCAAGTAGCGTACGATTCGCGTAGTGGAATGTGATAGGCGATCGGGCCCTTGAAAACAAACAAAAAATGGCCCATATCCGCAACCAGCATGCACTTATGAGCCAGGCAGGTATGCATGAGGAACGTGAACAAACGCATGCATGGCATACCAATACACAAAAGCTTGCACGCAACATCGGCCGCATTAATTTCGTCTTCGTGCGCGGCTTCTTCGCATGAATGCGCGAACCGTTTTGCAACGAACGCGCATTTTGTTTCTTTTTTTTTTTCCTCTCTCTCGTCTTGCTCGAGCGCGCGCAATACTTACCATATGCATCCGAAACGAGGCACCACCTCGCACCGGCAGCTCACCACAGACACACACACAGAGAAAAAATATTGATAATAAAAAATAACAACAAAACAGACAGACCGAGAGGGTACGGTTGGAGTACGTGGTCTCGCGTGCTCCCGTGGCCGAAGCAAACATGTAGGTGGTCCTGAGAAGGACCGTTTTGTGTTGCTTGCCTGACCGAGGCTGCGGCGCAGACAGCGGCCGAACCGAACTTAGGCGCGCTCGCCACGGATGCGCCGGGCCAGCTGGATGTCCTTCGGCATGATGGTAACGCGCTTGGCGTGGATGGCGCACAGGTTGGTGTCCTCGAAGAGACCGACCAGGTAGGCCTCGCTGGCCTCCTGAAGGGCCATCACAGCCGAACTCTGGAATCGGAGGTCGGTCTTGAAATCCTGAGCGATTTCCCTCACCAAGCGCTGGAACGGCAGCTTGCGGATGAGAAGTTCGGTCGACTTCTGGTAGCGGCGAATTTCACGAAGGGCCACGGTCCCAGGCCTGTACCGATGCGGTTTCTTAACCCCACCTGTGGCAGGTGCACTCTTGCGAGCAGCCTTGGTAGCAAGCTGCTTACGCGGAGCCTTCCCACCGGTGCTCTTACGGGCGGTTTGCTTGGTCCTGGCCATGGCGAACGGAGCGAGCGTCCGAAGTCGTCGACTGCCGGAGTGAAAATGACCCCTGCGCCGCGCGCGTCGTGCTTCGCCGCACTACTCTTCTCCTCTCCAACTCACCCGCCGATTGGCCAGCGCCAGCGCAGCCGTCTCGGGCGGTGCGGCGCACGCCGCCGCCGCCGTTCGCCAGGATGCTGGAGGAGGCACGTTTCTCGCGCGGGCGCCTTGTTCGCGGCTAAGGAAAGCACATTCGCAGGCGGTTTAATTGAGTTTAAACACGACAGCATGCTGCGCTGTTCTCTTTCGTTTCAGCCAACACCACAATCTCGCTTATACCGCCGCGCGTCGTGAATTGCCAGTGCCGAGTGTGAGACCACACCACTAATCTCGACAGTGGTTAGCGCTCCACGCCCAACGCCATGGGAGCTGTTATCGCGATCTGCGCGCGACGGAGATGGGTGTGCATGTTTAGGCTACATTATTGCTTGTTCACTGCATTGCTTTGATCATGCTGCTGCTCGTTTCACGAACTACAAGTGCGCGCCACGGTGCCTTCTCGAGGGGCAACTACATCGTGGTGTGGCCGCACTCGGCAGCAAACCCTCTCGCATATGCAGACATGCCAGTACCCACACTTTCCCGTCCACGCATTGAAGAACGCGAGGCCCGCATTCGCATCGCAAGATTAACGACAAACTTACGTATGGTCTACCAGCACCACTTCAGAGTTACAGAGAAAACGATGTACTTCCGCTCTAAGAGCGAATTTGGAATACAATATTGACAGGTGTTGAACGCGCGTTAGGAGACACGTTAGGAGCATCAACCAACGCTTCGCAGGCGCGACCCCAAGCACGGCTTCCGCGTGCCACGTATTCGGTACACAGTTTTCGCACTTGCAAGGTTTTGACAAACAATCATCAAACGCAACACTTTGCTCTATACAGAGCGTACATTTCGTCAGCTAGCTTTTTCGATTGCATTCCCGCACGCAACTTCGCCACAGGATCGACGGCGTTGTTGTCATGTTATAGCGAAGCTCCAGCTCGGCAGCCGCCGGCAGAAATCTATTTCCTCGCCAACTAACGCACCGAATTTGGTGCGCCTAATTGCGTGTAAAAGAAAACGTTCAAATCGCGCGCCTGCAACAGCGCAATTTTCAACTGATGCCGAGCTCTTCCTCATTTTTTTAATTATTCTCAGTGATTGTGGAAAACTGTGAAATGGAAGAGAGGAAAAAAAAAAAAAAGAGCAGTTCAAGTGTGCGCTTTAAAGCTCCGTCGCGCAGCAATGGAACCGGATTTGGAAATTCTGTTAATTGCACAAGGCGATATGTATAAAGGGAACACAATTTATACGCCTCGATAAGATATACCATTCATGCGTGAGTATGACTTTTACAATACCTTCATAGACATGAGAGGCGTTTTCGATGGGATGAAAATTTTTAGACAGAACTTGCGTTAGTTGTTGTGTGCAATTCACACGATCGCGGTACCGATTTGTATTGTTGAGATATGAAACTTTGTACTTCTTAACCTGCCAGTACTCGTGCATTATGGAAGGAAAAAAAGAAACGTCACCGCACCACCACACGTTTTTCTCACATGCAACAAGCTTCGTTTACATGGCTGCATTAGTTCTCTCGTGACAACCCGTTGTTTTCTCTTGGGTGTGTTCCGATGCATTACTTGGAGTTCACCTCCGAGCTACACGCACGACCCGTATGACCTCATTGCGCACTGTGTACGCCTTGCTTCGTCCTCGGCTATTCCCTTTGCACGCACATGCCAGTGAGTTCACAGTCGCAATCCATACATAAACAAGAGAAAAGAAATAACCAAAAGTGCCGAGTTTCTTCAAAGTAAGCGGCCCGTACATTTTCTCCGGCTGCTCCTTCCCCATTTGTTTACCTGTTGAGCCATCATCTCGCTTTGCTATACGTCAAGGCCATAGGCGCACACATTTCCCGGCGGCTTCGTGGGAGAAATGTAAAATAATTGGCGCGAGCTTGGCTTTCATTAAACGCAACACGAATGCGAAATCCGTGCGATGGCGACGGCCGGCGCGTGTCAGTTTCTCTTACCTTCGCGTGCCAATACATGCGACATGAGTGAGGGAGCAGCCGGTTCAAATTCGGAATCTTTCTGTACAGCAGCTTTCACATTTACGATTTTCCAGGGATGCAGCGGCAAGAGGTAGTCTTGTGCACTTTGGCGCTTCCACGCAATGACATTACGCAACCGCCTTACAGCGCATAAATACGCGTGGCACAAACTGCCAAAAGGACAAATGTTCACACGTAGGACAGGAGGCTCCATCTGGCGGCGAAGAGTTCGACAAATACGCGATGCACCGCTCAAATCGCCAAGCGGGCGGCCGCTCGTCTCCCGCTTGGCATGCACAAATACGTTGCTCGAAAAAGTTTGTTTTCTTTAAACGCAGCGCATGTCCAGCGCCCGCTTCCTTACCGATCTAAGTATATGGCGCGAACAAGGTCGCCCAGCATCACCTACGCGCACGCATGACGAAAGAGCGAGTCGTATACAAATAACGAGAGAAAATGAGCCTGCACTGTGAAAGCATATTTCTGTCTAGGCAAGCACACTTCACCGCTCTGCTCCTGTATTTTATTTTCCTCTTGTTTTGGGCGACTCGGGGGTGCATTGGCTTGCAAGAACCACATTGACCTCGAACCAACTGCTTATCACCTATAGCGCGCGCATAAGAAATCCCCCTGTGCACGAGTATTACAGACAACAGCACCAATGAAAACAGCACGCCCCTCGGTGTCTACCGCGCGCACCCTCGTCCACTTGAATACAACGCAGTGAGCCCGGTTCTAGCGACAGCTACCTAGCTAATCTCCTCACCTTTCCATTCATTTGCGTCGCTCAAAAGAGTTACGCAATTGTGAATCGCACGGTGGCAGTCCACGGCCGCCCATCGCGCATGCAACAACCACAAGGCTAGACGAGGGACACGACGGGCGCTCAGCTCGTAGGCCAAGAGGACTGGCACATTATTGTTTCTCCGACGCAAACCAACGAAGCCGTGCGAATGCAGCTCAGAATGCAGCTCAGGCTCGCTCATTTAACGCTTGCACTGGAGAGAACAAATAACTGCTGTCTGTAGAAAACTCGCTTTCAGCTGTTACACACTGGCCCGTGCCGGGCAATATTTTCCTCGTGCTTTGCTTCGTTGCATATCCACACGAGCTATTGCTGTGAAATATGGGGCCTTACTTAACTTAAGTGTGCCCGCTGACCGCCACGCTCGGCGTATGTAACCGAGTGCTGCCGCCCGGCTCATACTCTTCTCCAAGGGAGTAGAAGAAGCGAGCCACTTCAAAGCGACAAAATGCGCATCGACGAGCTTACGATTACCTTTCTTTTAATCATCATGCCACTCTGGCTGGCTCAACAAGGGTCCAACCAAAGGCGACAACTGAGCTGCACGAACGACCGGCACGTCGCAACTAGGACACGCTGAGGGCGGGCGAAATGGCAGCAACACAACACGCAGTGGCGAGCGCAAATGCAATCGAGCAGAGCTCGCCTTGCGAGGGCGAAAAACTATGCTACCACGCCTTATGAATACACGCGGTTGCGCTCGCTCACCTGACCAAGTTCACCGCGCGTGTCTCGTACGGCCGAACGCGAGATAATGGCGTGCAAAAGAGGGTTAACGGAGCAGGAGATCGCAAATCCTGCGCATCACTGCCGAAGCACCAAGTGGGTAGCCCTGAAGAGGGCTGTTGGGTTCTTCAGAGGAGCTGATGCGCTGCTTGCAGACGACGTCGCGCACGCGCGCTGCTTAGCCTCCGAAACCGTAGAGGGTGCGGCCCTGACGCTTGAGGGCATACACAACGTCCATGGCGGTCACGGTCTTGCGCTTGGCGTGCTCAGTGTAGGTGACGGCGTCCCGAATCACGTTCTCGAGGAACACCTTGAGCACACCGCGTGTCTCCTCGTAGATCAGGCCGGAGATACGCTTGACACCGCCACGGCGAGCGAGGCGACGGATGGCAGGCTTGGTGATGCCTTGGATGTTGTCACGCAACACCTTACGATGACGCTTCGCGCCACCCTTGCCGAGCCCCTTGCCGCCCTTGCCACGTCCAGACATCTCGGCTGTTGCTGCTGCTTCGGAGCGAGTCAGGAAAGCGAATGCCGCGTCCTTGCGCCGCGACTGAGCGACGAAGCCGCGCCGCAAAAAAGAGGGCGAGGAGGATGAACGCGCGCCGATTGGCTCCCGGGCAGCGCGGCCTCTCTTCGCGAGTGAGTCGCTGGTTGCTGCACTGAGCCCTGCTTAGGCCACGCACTGAGTTCAAGACAAGTGGCCTCGCAACACAATCGCAGAGTTTACTTTTGTTTTTCTTATGTTGTCTCTTTTTGGGCATTCCACACTGCAACGTAGGCTGATGTTCAACCAGCCTCCCTTCTTATTTTGCTCAACTCGCCAAGGGAAAAACAAACGTGTCAACAATGTTATTGTGGTATGTTGCACGCACTCACTGCTCGTGTCGCGCCCCAGGAACAAGTTTATTGTGTTCTCATAATTGTGATTACTCGTTCTATTCACCGTTAGCTCGGCTACGCTTGCAAGTGCACCCTGGTCATTGCCGCAAAGCACACCGCGCGCACAACTTCAAACTCAGCCACGCCAACACGGTTCGCTTGATCACTAGTCGCAAAACAGGGCGCGCTCATGCTCCGCTCGCCTCAGGCGTTTCAAATTTCGCACGCAGGCACCGCTGACTGGTGCCCACACGACCGTCAAATTTCGTCGCGATAGCTTACGTAGCCTCGCAGATAGCGTCAGCGAAATCAGCCTAAGACGCGCGCGCGAGCCAAATTCAGCATTCTAGGGGACGGAAGAGAGCGAGGGCAGTGCTGGCGGCGCTCCGACCTCCTCCCTCTCCCATCGCGCCCAGCCCGTACGAAGGCAGCTACGCAGGACGCGCGCGCAACCGCTATGCAGTATGCGGAGAGCCGCGCGCATCTCTCCTTTTTCCACTTCAAATTACCACTACATTTGTAATAACAGCGTAAAATTTCCCTTACGCGCTGCTGCTTCGTGAACGTGCTAACGCATTTCCGCTCGCCAGCCACTGCTACAGCGATGCGGCGCTGACAGCACGCGGCTCTAAATTTCAGTCCGGAGCACTGCTCTATACGTGCGGGCGGCCGCCGAGTGGGCATTCTAGCACACGCAGCGACCGACGACATTAGTTCTAGCAGCCATAGAGGCACACCTCGGGACCCGCAAATGCGCGTCGACCGAAAATAAGAAATAAAATGTGAAAAAACGGACGAGGGCTGCCTGCTTTTAAAACTTACGCTACATCAGAATTAAGTAAATGTGCAGCAACGACCGCCTCATCAGCCTAGGTGTGCGAAACACGCGCCGTGGCAATTAGTGCAGGCGAACGTGGCCGCTCGCGCGGAGTCGGCTCACGCGCCCTATACTCGCTTTGTTTGTGTTGTTGTGCTGAGCGCCTGGCGTTCTGTGCGTTTCTGCTACGAAACTTTTAGCACACGCGCTGTCGCAATGAGAACGCGTTGTCCGACAGCGCGCGTCGGGTTTTTTTTCTAAACGAGGAAGCGTCGAACAGAGGGAACGGACGGAATCGTCGAGATTCTCACTACATCCCAATGCCAATGCAGACACTTTGGGTGGCTCTGAGAAGAGCCGTTGGGTGTGGGCTGGGCGGACGAGCGCTCGGTCGCCTACTTGGAGCTGGTGTACTTGGTGACGGCTTTGGTGCCCTCGGACACGGCGTGTTTGGCCAGCTCGCCGGGCAACAGCAGACGCACGGCAGTCTGGATCTCCCGGCTCGTGATGGTCGAGCGCTTGTTGTAGTGAGCCAGACGGGACGACTCCGCGGCGATACGCTCGAAGATGTCGTTCACGAAGCTGTTCATGATAGACATGGCCTTGCTGGAGACTCCAGTGTCCGGGTGCACCTGCTTCAGCACCTTGTAGATATAGATGGAGAAGCTCTCCTTCCTGCGGCGCTTCTTCTTCTTCTTGTCGGTGGCGCGCACGTTCTTCTGCGCCTTGCCGGCCTTCTTCACGGCCTTACCGCTGGGCTGGGGAGGCATCGCACCGTTGTGAGTAGCCGAGCAAACGAGATCGGAATACGCGCGACCGGTCGCGCGCGCCCCGTTTTTATCGCGGGAGGGTGGTGTTCACGCGACCTCGCATATCCGCGCGCGCCATTGGTCCACGCGGCCTCTCTCCCTTTCCCTCGCGCTTTCCTTTGGGACCGGCGGCGGCGACAGCGGCGAAGGCACTACGAGCACGGCTCAAATCGCTCACAGATCGCGACTGCGTCAGTCGTGCGTTTCTCTGTCTCACTCTACGCATCAGCAGCACCAGCATGTCCGGACGCGGCAAAGGCGGCAAGGCGAAGGGCAAGAGCAAGACGCGTTCCAGCCGCGCGGGTCTCCAGTTCCCCGTGGGCCGTATCCACCGTCTCCTGCGCAAGGGAAACTACGCCGAGCGCGTCGGAGCGGGCGCTCCCGTCTACCTCGCGGCCGTCCTCGAGTACCTGGCTGCCGAAGTGCTCGAGCTCGCTGGCAACGCGGCTCGTGACAACAAGAAGACCAGGATCATCCCCCGCCACCTGCAGCTCGCCATCCGCAACGACGAGGAGCTGAACAAGCTGCTCTCCGGCGTGACGATCGCGCAGGGCGGCGTCTTGCCCAACATCCAAGCTGTGCTTCTCCCAAAGAAGACCGAGAAGAAGGCGTAAGCGAGCAGCTCCCAGCCGCCGGACTACAGTCGCGCTCGTCGCACAACCCAACGGTCCTTGTCAGGACCACCGAAATGCGTGTGACGGCAGGGTTTTGCTTGGCAATCCCGTTCTCTGCGCCCGTTTCCCTCTGTTTGAATTAGCGCAACCGTGCCTGTTGAACTGACGCTGCTGCTAGCTAGCTGGCATGTCAGTGCACGAATGTAGATAGAAAGCGAGCTTCAGGGTGTCCGGGGGCGCACAGGGACGAGCCTCACTGCAAGTAGCGTACGATTCGCGTAGTGGAATGTGATAGGCGATCGGGCCCTTGAAAACAAACAAAAAATGGCCCATATCCGCAACCAGCATGCACTTATGAGCCAGGCAGGTATGCATGAGGAACGTGAACAAACGCATGCATGGCATACCAATACACAAAAGCTTGCACGCAACATCGGCCGCATTAATTTCGTCTTCGTGCGCGGCTTCTTCGCATGAATGCGCGAACCGTTTTGCAACGAACGCGCATTTTGTTTCTTTTTTTTTTTCCTCTCTCTCGTCTTGCTCGAGCGCGCGCAATACTTACCATATGCATCCGAAACGAGGCACCACCTCGCACCGGCAGCTCACCACAGACACACACACAGAGAAAAAATATTGATAATAAAAAATAACAACAAAACAGACAGACCGAGAGGGTACGGTTGGAGTACGTGGTCTCGCGTGCTCCCGTGGCCGAAGCAAACATGTAGGTGGTCCTGAGAAGGACCGTTTTGTGTTGCTTGCCTGACCGAGGCTGCGGCGCAGACAGCGGCCGAACCGAACTTAGGCGCGCTCGCCACGGATGCGCCGGGCCAGCTGGATGTCCTTCGGCATGATGGTAACGCGCTTGGCGTGGATGGCGCACAGGTTGGTGTCCTCGAAGAGACCGACCAGGTAGGCCTCGCTGGCCTCCTGAAGGGCCATCACAGCCGAACTCTGGAATCGGAGGTCGGTCTTGAAATCCTGAGCGATTTCCCTCACCAAGCGCTGGAACGGCAGCTTGCGGATGAGAAGTTCGGTCGACTTCTGGTAGCGGCGAATTTCACGAAGGGCCACGGTCCCAGGCCTGTACCGATGCGGTTTCTTAACCCCACCTGTGGCAGGTGCACTCTTGCGAGCAGCCTTGGTAGCAAGCTGCTTACGCGGAGCCTTCCCACCGGTGCTCTTACGGGCGGTTTGCTTGGTCCTGGCCATGGCGAACGGAGCGAGCGTCCGAAGTCGTCGACTGCCGGAGTGAAAATGACCCCTGCGCCGCGGCGTCGTGCTTCGCCGCACTACTCTTCTCCTCTCCAACTCACCCGCCGATTGGCCAGCGCCAGCGCAGCCGTCTCGGGCGGTGCGGCGCACGCCGCCGCCGCCGTTCGCCAGGATGCTGGAGGAGGCACGTTTTCGCGCGGGCGCCTTGTTCGCGGCTAAGGAAAGCACATTCGCAGGCGGTTTAATTGAGTTTAAACACGACAGCATGCTGCGCTGTTCTCTTTCGTTTCAGCCAACACCACAATCTCGCTTATACCGCCGCGCGTCGTGAATTGCCAGTGCCGAGTGTGAGACCACACCACTAATCTCGACAGTGGTTAGCGCTCCACGCCCAACGCCATGGGAGCTGTTATCGCGATCTGCGCGCGACGGAGATGGGTGTGCATGTTTAGGCTACATTATTGCTTGTTCACTGCATTGCTTGATCATGCTGCTGCTCGTTTCACGAACTACAAGTGCGCGCCACGGTGCCTTCTCGAGGGGCAACTACATCGTGGTGTGGCCGCACTCGGCAGCAAACCCTCTCGCATATGCAGACATGCCAGTACCACACTTTCCCGTCCACGCATTGAAGAACGCGAGGCCCGCATTTCGCATCGCAAGATTAACGACAAACTTACGTATGGTCTACCAGCACCACTTCAGAGTTACAGAGAAAACGATGTACTTCCGCTCTAAGAGCGAATTTGGATACAATATTGACAGGTGTTGAACGCGCGTTAGGAGACACGTTAGGAGCATCAACCAACGCTTCGCAGGCGCGACCCCAAGCACGGCTTCCGCGTGCCACGTATTCGGTACACAGTTTTCGCACTTGCAAGGTTTTGACAAACAATCATCAAACGCAACACTTTGCTCTATACAGAGCGTACATTTCGTCAGCTAGCTTTTTCGATTGCATTCCCCGCACGCAACTTCGCCACAGGATCGACGGCGTTGTTGTCATGTTATAGCGAAGCTCCAGCTCGGCAGCCGCCGGCAGAAATCTATTTCCTCGCCAAACTAACGCACCGAATTTTGGTGCGCCTAATTGCGTGTAAAAGAAAACGTTCAAATCGCGCGCCTGCAACAGCGCAATTTTCAACTGATGCCGAGCTCTTCCTCATTTTTTTAATTATTCTCAGTGATTGTGGAAAACTGTGAAATGGAAGAGAGGAAAAAAAAAAAAAGAGCAGTTCAAGTGTGCGCTTTAAAGCTCCGTCGCGCAGCAATGGAACCGATTTGGAAATTCTGTTAATTGCACAAGGCGATATGTATAAAGGGAACACAATTTATACGCCTCGATAAGATATACATTCATGCGGGAGTATGACTTTTACAATACCTTCATAGACATGAGAGGCGTTTTCGATGGGATGAAAATTTTAGACAGAACTTGCGTTAGTTGTTGTGTGCAATTCACACGATCGCGGTACCGATTTGTATTGTTGAGATATGAAACTTTGGTACTTCTTAACCTGCAGTACTCGTGCATTATGGAAGGAAAAAAAGAAACGTCACCGCACCACCACACGTTTTTCTCACATGCAACAAGCTTCGTTTACATGGCTGCATTAGTTCTCTCGTGACAACCCGTTGTTTTCTCTTGGGTGTGTTCCGATGCATTACTTGGAGTTCACCTCCGAGCTACACGCACGACCCGTATGACCTCATTGCGCACTGTGTACGCCTTGCTTCGTCCTCGGCTATTCCCTTTGCACGCACATGCCAGTGAGTCACAGAGTCGCAATCCATACATAAACAAGAGAAAAGAAATAACCAAAAGTGCCGAGTTTCTTCAAAGTAAGCGGCCCGTACATTTTCTCCGGCTGCTCCTTCCCCATTTGTTTACCTGTTGAGCCATCATCTCGCTTTGCTATACGTCAAGGCCATAGGCGCACACATTTCCCGGCGGCTTCGTGGGAGAAATGTAAAATAATTGGCGCGAGCTTGGCTTTCATTAAACGCAACACGAATGCGAAATCCGTGCGATGGCGACGGCCGGCGCGTGTCAGTTTCTCTTACCTTCGCGTGCCAATACATGCGACATGAGTGAGGGAGCAGCCGGTTCAAATTCGGAATCTTTCTGTACAGCAGCTTTCACATTTACGATTTTCCAGGGATGCAGCGGCAAGAGGTAGTCTTGTGCACTTTGGCGCTTCCACGCAATGACATTACGCAACCGCCTTACAGCGCATAAATACGCGTGGCACAAACTGCCAAAAGGACAAATGTTCACACGTAGGACAGGAGGCTCCATCTGGCGGCGAAGAGTTCGACAAATACGCGATGCACCGCTCAAATCGCCAAGCGGGCGGCCGCTCGTCTCCCGCTTGGCATGCACAAATACGTTGCTCGAAAAAGTTTGTTTTCTTTAAACGCAGCGCATGTCCAGCGCCCGCTTCCTTACCGATCTAAGTATATGGCGCGAACAAGGTCGCCCAGCATCACCTACGCGCACGCATGACGAAAGAGCGAGTCGTATACAAATAACGAGAGAAAATGAGCCTGCACTGTGAAAGCATATTTCTGTCTAGGCAAGCACACTTCACCGCTCTGCTCCTGTATTTTATTTTCCTCTTGTTTTGGGCGACTCGGGGGTGCATTGGCTTGCAAGAACCACATTGACCTCGAACCAACTGCTTATCACCTATAGCGCGCGCATAAGAAATCCCCCTGTGCACGAGTATTACAGACAACAGCACCAATGAAAACAGCACGCCCCTCGGTGTCTACCGCGCGCACCCTCGTCCACTTGAATACAACGCAGTGAGCCCGGTTCTAGCGACAGCTACCTAGCTAATCTCCTCACCTTTCCATTCATTTGCGTCGCTCAAAAGAGTTACGCAATTGTGAATCGCACGGTGGCAGTCCACGGCCGCCCATCGCGCATGCAACAACCACAAGGCTAGACGAGGGACACGACGGGCGCTCAGCTCGTAGGCCAAGAGGACTGGCACATTATTGTTTCTCCGACGCAAACCAACGAAGCCGTGCGAATGCAGCTCAGAATGCAGCTCAGGCTCGCTCATTTAACGCTTGCACTGGAGAGAACAAATAACTGCTGTCTGTAGAAAACTCGCTTTCAGCTGTTACACACTGGCCCGTGCCGGGCAATATTTTCCTCGTGCTTTGCTTCGTTGCATATCCACACGAGCTATTGCTGTGAAATATGGGGCCTTACTTAACTTAAGTGTGCCCGCTGACCGCCACGCTCGGCGTATGTAACCGAGTGCTGCCGCCCGGCTCATACTCTTCTCCAAGGGAGTAGAAGAAGCGAGCCACTTCAAAGCGACAAAATGCGCATCGACGAGCTTACGATTACCTTTCTTTTAATCATCATGCCACTCTGGCTGGCTCAACAAGGGTCCAACCAAAGGCGACAACTGAGCTGCACGAACGACCGGCACGTCGCAACTAGGACACGCTGAGGGCGGGCGAAATGGCAGCAACACAACACGCAGTGGCGAGCGCAAATGCAATCGAGCAGAGCTCGCCTTGCGAGGGCGAAAAACTATGCTACCACGCCTTATGAATACACGCGGTTGCGCTCGCTCACCTGACCAAGTTCACCGCGCGTGTCTCGTACGGCCGAACGCGAGATAATGGCGTGCAAAAGAGGGTTAACGGAGCAGGAGATCGCAAATCCTGCGCATCACTGCCGAAGCACCAAGTGGGTAGCCCTGAAGAGGGCTGTTGGGTTCTTCAGAGGAGCTGATGCGCTGCTTGCAGACGACGTCGCGCACGCGCGCTGCTTAGCCTCCGAAACCGTAGAGGGTGCGGCCCTGACGCTTGAGGGCATACACAACGTCCATGGCGGTCACGGTCTTGCGCTTGGCGTGCTCAGTGTAGGTGACGGCGTCCCGAATCACGTTCTCGAGGAACACCTTGAGCACACCGCGTGTCTCCTCGTAGATCAGGCCGGAGATACGCTTGACACCGCCACGGCGAGCGAGGCGACGGATGGCAGGCTTGGTGATGCCTTGGATGTTGTCACGCAACACCTTACGATGACGCTTCGCGCCACCCTTGCCGAGCCCCTTGCCGCCCTTGCCACGTCCAGACATCTCGGCTGTTGCTGCTGCTTCGGAGCGAGTCAGGAAAGCGAATGCCGCGTCCTTGCGCCGCGACTGAGCGACGAAGCCGCGCCGCAAAAAAGAGGGCGAGGAGGATGAACGCGCGCCGATTGGCTCCCGGGCAGCGCGGCCTCTCTTCGCGAGTGAGTCGCTGGTTGCTGCACTGAGCCCTGCTTAGGCCACGCACTGAGTTCAAGACAAGTGGCCTCGCAACACAATCGCAGAGTTTACTTTTGTTTTTCTTATGTTGTCTCTTTTTGGGCATTCCACACTGCAACGTAGGCTGATGTTCAACCAGCCTCCCTTCTTATTTTGCTCAACTCGCCAAGGGAAAAACAAACGTGTCAACAATGTTATTGTGGTATGTTGCACGCACTCACTGCTCGTGTCGCGCCCCAGGAACAAGTTTATTGTGTTCTCATAATTGTGATTACTCGTTCTATTCACCGTTAGCTCGGCTACGCTTGCAAGTGCACCCTGGTCATTGCCGCAAAGCACACCGCGCGCACAACTTCAAACTCAGCCACGCCAACACGGTTCGCTTGATCACTAGTCGCAAAACAGGGCGCGCTCATGCTCCGCTCGCCTCAGGCGTTTCAAATTTCGCACGCAGGCACCGCTGACTGGTGCCCACACGACCGTCAAATTTCGTCGCGATAGCTTACGTAGCCTCGCAGATAGCGTCAGCGAAATCAGCCTAAGACGCGCGCGCGAGCCAAATTCAGCATTCTAGGGGACGGAAGAGAGCGAGGGCAGTGCTGGCGGCGCTCCGACCTCCTCCCTCTCCCATCGCGCCCAGCCCGTACGAAGGCAGCTACGCAGGACGCGCGCGCAACCGCTATGCAGTATGCGGAGAGCCGCGCGCATCTCTCCTTTTTCCACTTCAAATTACCACTACATTTGTAATAACAGCGTAAAATTTCCCTTACGCGCTGCTGCTTCGTGAACGTGCTAACGCATTTCCGCTCGCCAGCCACTGCTACAGCGATGCGGCGCTGACAGCACGCGGCTCTAAATTTCAGTCCGGAGCACTGCTCTATACGTGCGGGCGGCCGCCGAGTGGGCATTCTAGCACACGCAGCGACCGACGACATTAGTTCTAGCAGCCATAGAGGCACACCTCGGGACCCGCAAATGCGCGTCGACCGAAAATAAGAAATAAAATGTGAAAAAACGGACGAGGGCTGCCTGCTTTTAAAACTTACGCTACATCAGAATTAAGTAAATGTGCAGCAACGACCGCCTCATCAGCCTAGGTGTGCGAAACACGCGCCGTGGCAATTAGTGCAGGCGAACGTGGCCGCTCGCGCGGAGTCGGCTCACGCGCCCTATACTCGCTTTGTTTGTGTTGTTGTGCTGAGCGCCTGGCGTTCTGTGCGTTTCTGCTACGAAACTTTTAGCACACGCGCTGTCGCAATGAGAACGCGTTGTCCGACAGCGCGCGTCGGGTTTTTTTTCTAAACGAGGAAGCGTCGAACAGAGGGAACGGACGGAATCGTCGAGATTCTCACTACATCCCAATGCCAATGCAGACACTTTGGGTGGCTCTGAGAAGAGCCGTTGGGTGTGGGCTGGGCGGACGAGCGCTCGGTCGCCTACTTGGAGCTGGTGTACTTGGTGACGGCTTTGGTGCCCTCGGACACGGCGTGTTTGGCCAGCTCGCCGGGCAACAGCAGACGCACGGCAGTCTGGATCTCCCGGCTCGTGATGGTCGAGCGCTTGTTGTAGTGAGCCAGACGGGACGACTCCGCGGCGATACGCTCGAAGATGTCGTTCACGAAGCTGTTCATGATAGACATGGCCTTGCTGGAGACTCCAGTGTCCGGGTGCACCTGCTTCAGCACCTTGTAGATATAGATGGAGAAGCTCTCCTTCCTGCGGCGCTTCTTCTTCTTCTTGTCGGTGGCGCGCACGTTCTTCTGCGCCTTGCCGGCCTTCTTCACGGCCTTACCGCTGGGCTGGGGAGGCATCGCACCGTTGTGAGTAGCCGAGCAAACGAGATCGGAATACGCGCGACCGGTCGCGCGCGCCCCGTTTTTATCGCGGGAGGGTGGTGTTCACGCGACCTCGCATATCCGCGCGCGCCATTGGTCCACGCGGCCTCTCTCCCTTTCCCTCGCGCTTTCCTTTGGGACCGGCGGCGGCGACAGCGGCGAAGGCACTACGAGCACGGCTCAAATCGCTCACAGATCGCGACTGCGTCAGTCGTGCGTTTCTCTGTCTCACTCTACGCATCAGCAGCACCAGCATGTCCGGACGCGGCAAAGGCGGCAAGGCGAAGGGCAAGAGCAAGACGCGTTCCAGCCGCGCGGGTCTCCAGTTCCCCGTGGGCCGTATCCACCGTCTCCTGCGCAAGGGAAACTACGCCGAGCGCGTCGGAGCGGGCGCTCCCGTCTACCTCGCGGCCGTCCTCGAGTACCTGGCTGCCGAAGTGCTCGAGCTCGCTGGCAACGCGGCTCGTGACAACAAGAAGACCAGGATCATCCCCCGCCACCTGCAGCTCGCCATCCGCAACGACGAGGAGCTGAACAAGCTGCTCTCCGGCGTGACGATCGCGCAGGGCGGCGTCTTGCCCAACATCCAAGCTGTGCTTCTCCCAAAGAAGACCGAGAAGAAGGCGTAAGCGAGCAGCTCCCAGCCGCCGGACTACAGTCGCGCTCGTCGCACAACCCAACGGTCCTTGTCAGGACCACCGAAATGCGTGTGACGGCAGGGTTTTGCTTGGCAATCCCGTTCTCTGCGCCCGTTTCCCTCTGTTTGAATTAGCGCAACCGTGCCTGTTGAACTGACGCTGCTGCTAGCTAGCTGGCATGTCAGTGCACGAATGTAGATAGAAAGCGAGCTTCAGGGTGTCCGGGGGCGCACAGGGACGAGCCTCACTGCAAGTAGCGTACGATTCGCGTAGTGGAATGTGATAGGCGATCGGGCCCTTGAAAACAAACAAAAAATGGCCCATATCCGCAACCAGCATGCACTTATGAGCCAGGCAGGTATGCATGAGGAACGTGAACAAACGCATGCATGGCATACCAATACACAAAAGCTTGCACGCAACATCGGCCGCATTAATTTCGTCTTCGTGCGCGGCTTCTTCGCATGAATGCGCGAACCGTTTTGCAACGAACGCGCATTTTGTTTCTTTTTTTTTTTCCTCTCTCTCGTCTTGCTCGAGCGCGCGCAATACTTACCATATGCATCCGAAACGAGGCACCACCTCGCACCGGCAGCTCACCACAGACACACACACAGAGAAAAAATATTGATAATAAAAAATAACAACAAAACAGACAGACCGAGAGGGTACGGTTGGAGTACGTGGTCTCGCGTGCTCCCGTGGCCGAAGCAAACATGTAGGTGGTCCTGAGAAGGACCGTTTTGTGTTGCTTGCCTGACCGAGGCTGCGGCGCAGACAGCGGCCGAACCGAACTTAGGCGCGCTCGCCACGGATGCGCCGGGCCAGCTGGATGTCCTTCGGCATGATGGTAACGCGCTTGGCGTGGATGGCGCACAGGTTGGTGTCCTCGAAGAGACCGACCAGGTAGGCCTCGCTGGCCTCCTGAAGGGCCATCACAGCCGAACTCTGGAATCGGAGGTCGGTCTTGAAATCCTGAGCGATTTCCCTCACCAAGCGCTGGAACGGCAGCTTGCGGATGAGAAGTTCGGTCGACTTCTGGTAGCGGCGAATTTCACGAAGGGCCACGGTCCCAGGCCTGTACCGATGCGGTTTCTTAACCCCACCTGTGGCAGGTGCACTCTTGCGAGCAGCCTTGGTAGCAAGCTGCTTACGCGGAGCCTTCCCACCGGTGCTCTTACGGGCGGTTTGCTTGGTCCTGGCCATGGCGAACGGAGCGAGCGTCCGAAGTCGTCGACTGCCGGAGTGAAAATGACCCCTGCGCCGCGCGCGTCGTGCTTCGCCGCACTACTCTTCTCCTCTCCAACTCACCCGCCGATTGGCCAGCGCCAGCGCAGCCGTCTCGGGCGGTGCGGCGCACGCCGCCGCCGCCGTTCGCCAGGATGCTGGAGGAGGCACGTTTTCGCGCGGGCGCCTTGTTCGCGGCTAAGGAAAGCACATTCGCAGGCGGTTTAATTGAGTTTAAACACGACAGCATGCTGCGCTGTTCTCTTTCGTTTCAGCCAACACCACAATCTCGCTTATACCGCCGCGCGTCGTGAATTGCCAGTGCCGAGTGTGAGACCACACCACTAATCTCGACAGTGGTTAGCGCTCCACGCCCAACGCCATGGGAGCTGTTATCGCGATCTGCGCGCGACGGAGATGGGTGTGCATGTTTAGGCTACATTATTGCTTGTTCACTGCATTGCTTTGATCATGCTGCTGCTCGTTTCACGAACTACAAGTGCGCGCCACGGTGCCTTCTCGAGGGGCAACTACATCGTGGTGTGGCCGCACTCGGCAGCAAACCCTCTCGCATATGCAGACATGCCAGTACCACACTTTCCCGTCCACGCATTGAAGAACGCGAGGCCCGCATTCGCATCGCAAGATTAACGACAAACTTACGTATGGTCTACCAGCACCACTTCAGAGTTACAGAGAAAACGATGTACTTCCGCTCTAAGAGCGAATTTGGAATACAATATTGACAGGTGTTGAACGCGCGTTAGGAGACACGTTAGGAGCATCAACCAACGCTTCGCAGGCGCGACCCCAAGCACGGCTTCCGCGTGCCACGTATTCGGTACACAGTTTTCGCACTTGCAAGGTTTTGACAAACAATCATCAAACGCAACACTTTGCTCTATACAGAGCGTACATTTCGTCAGCTAGCTTTTTCGATTGCATTCCCGCACGCAACTTCGCCACAGGATCGACGGCGTTGTTGTCATGTTATAGCGAAGCTCCAGCTCGGCAGCCGCCGGCAGAAATCTATTTCCTCGCCAACTAACGCACCGAATTTGGTGCGCCTAATTGCGTGTAAAAGAAAACGTTCAAATCGCGCGCCTGCAACAGCGCAATTTTCAACTGATGCCGAGCTCTTCCTCATTTTTTTAATTATTCTCAGTGATTGTGGAAAACTGTGAAATGGAAGAGAGGAAAAAAAAAAAAAAGAGCAGTTCAAGTGTGCGCTTTAAAGCTCCGTCGCGCAGCAATGGAACCGGATTTGGAAATTCTGTTAATTGCACAAGGCGATATGTATAAAGGGAACACAATTTATACGCCTCGATAAGATATACCATTCATCGCGTGAGTATGACTTTTACAATACCTTCATAGACATGAGAGGCGTTTTCGATGGGATGAAAATTTTTAGACAGAACTTGCGTTAGTTGTTGTGTGCAATTCACACGATCGCGGTACCGATTTGTATTGTTGAGATATGAAACTTTGTACTTCTTAACCTGCCAGTACTCGTGCATTATGGAAGGAAAAAAAGAAACGTCACCGCACCACCACACGTTTTTCTCACATGCAACAAGCTTCGTTTACATGGCTGCATTAGTTCTCTCGTGACAACCCGTTGTTTTCTCTTGGGTGTGTTCCGATGCATTACTTGGAGTTCACCTCCGAGCTACACGCACGACCCGTATGACCTCATTGCGCACTGTGTACGCCTTGCTTCGTCCTCGGCTATTCCCTTTGCACGCACATGCCAGTGAGTTCACAGTCGCAATCCATACATAAACAAGAGAAAAGAAATAACCAAAAGTGCCGAGTTTCTTCAAAGTAAGCGGCCCGTACATTTTCTCCGGCTGCTCCTTCCCCATTTGTTTACCTGTTGAGCCATCATCTCGCTTTGCTATACGTCAAGGCCATAGGCGCACACATTTCCCGGCGGCTTCGTGGGAGAAATGTAAAATAATTGGCGCGAGCTTGGCTTTCATTAAACGCAACACGAATGCGAAATCCGTGCGATGGCGACGGCCGGCGCGTGTCAGTTTCTCTTACCTTCGCGTGCCAATACATGCGACATGAGTGAGGGAGCAGCCGGTTCAAATTCGGAATCTTTCTGTACAGCAGCTTTCACATTTACGATTTTCCAGGGATGCAGCGGCAAGAGGTAGTCTTGTGCACTTTGGCGCTTCCACGCAATGACATTACGCAACCGCCTTACAGCGCATAAATACGCGTGGCACAAACTGCCAAAAGGACAAATGTTCACACGTAGGACAGGAGGCTCCATCTGGCGGCGAAGAGTTCGACAAATACGCGATGCACCGCTCAAATCGCCAAGCGGGCGGCCGCTCGTCTCCCGCTTGGCATGCACAAATACGTTGCTCGAAAAAGTTTGTTTTCTTTAAACGCAGCGCATGTCCAGCGCCCGCTTCCTTACCGATCTAAGTATATGGCGCGAACAAGGTCGCCCAGCATCACCTACGCGCACGCATGACGAAAGAGCGAGTCGTATACAAATAACGAGAGAAAATGAGCCTGCACTGTGAAAGCATATTTCTGTCTAGGCAAGCACACTTCACCGCTCTGCTCCTGTATTTTATTTTCCTCTTGTTTTGGGCGACTCGGGGGTGCATTGGCTTGCAAGAACCACATTGACCTCGAACCAACTGCTTATCACCTATAGCGCGCGCATAAGAAATCCCCCTGTGCACGAGTATTACAGACAACAGCACCAATGAAAACAGCACGCCCCTCGGTGTCTACCGCGCGCACCCTCGTCCACTTGAATACAACGCAGTGAGCCCGGTTCTAGCGACAGCTACCTAGCTAATCTCCTCACCTTTCCATTCATTTGCGTCGCTCAAAAGAGTTACGCAATTGTGAATCGCACGGTGGCAGTCCACGGCCGCCCATCGCGCATGCAACAACCACAAGGCTAGACGAGGGACACGACGGGCGCTCAGCTCGTAGGCCAAGAGGACTGGCACATTATTGTTTCTCCGACGCAAACCAACGAAGCCGTGCGAATGCAGCTCAGAATGCAGCTCAGGCTCGCTCATTTAACGCTTGCACTGGAGAGAACAAATAACTGCTGTCTGTAGAAAACTCGCTTTCAGCTGTTACACACTGGCCCGTGCCGGGCAATATTTTCCTCGTGCTTTGCTTCGTTGCATATCCACACGAGCTATTGCTGTGAAATATGGGGCCTTACTTAACTTAAGTGTGCCCGCTGACCGCCACGCTCGGCGTATGTAACCGAGTGCTGCCGCCCGGCTCATACTCTTCTCCAAGGGAGTAGAAGAAGCGAGCCACTTCAAAGCGACAAAATGCGCATCGACGAGCTTACGATTACCTTTCTTTTAATCATCATGCCACTCTGGCTGGCTCAACAAGGGTCCAACCAAAGGCGACAACTGAGCTGCACGAACGACCGGCACGTCGCAACTAGGACACGCTGAGGGCGGGCGAAATGGCAGCAACACAACACGCAGTGGCGAGCGCAAATGCAATCGAGCAGAGCTCGCCTTGCGAGGGCGAAAAACTATGCTACCACGCCTTATGAATACACGCGGTTGCGCTCGCTCACCTGACCAAGTTCACCGCGCGTGTCTCGTACGGCCGAACGCGAGATAATGGCGTGCAAAAGAGGGTTAACGGAGCAGGAGATCGCAAATCCTGCGCATCACTGCCGAAGCACCAAGTGGGTAGCCCTGAAGAGGGCTGTTGGGTTCTTCAGAGGAGCTGATGCGCTGCTTGCAGACGACGTCGCGCACGCGCGCTGCTTAGCCTCCGAAACCGTAGAGGGTGCGGCCCTGACGCTTGAGGGCATACACAACGTCCATGGCGGTCACGGTCTTGCGCTTGGCGTGCTCAGTGTAGGTGACGGCGTCCCGAATCACGTTCTCGAGGAACACCTTGAGCACACCGCGTGTCTCCTCGTAGATCAGGCCGGAGATACGCTTGACACCGCCACGGCGAGCGAGGCGACGGATGGCAGGCTTGGTGATGCCTTGGATGTTGTCACGCAACACCTTACGATGACGCTTCGCGCCACCCTTGCCGAGCCCCTTGCCGCCCTTGCCACGTCCAGACATCTCGGCTGTTGCTGCTGCTTCGGAGCGAGTCAGGAAAGCGAATGCCGCGTCCTTGCGCCGCGACT
>NW_027315437.1:0-27580 GCF_023375885.2 Dermacentor andersoni | reverse complement strand
ACACACGCGAGACAGATACTTGGATTTCTACCAAACGACGTGCTAAGCATGCCGATGCTGCTCTTTTTAGCACCCGCGCACGGATTTGCGCGAAAACGCGTTTTAAGCATGCACATGCATCTTTTGGTAGACGCGGATGAAGTTTTCTGCAAAACCACAAGATGTGCATGCAAATGGTGCTTTTGGCCGAACGCGCACGTGGATTTCTACCAAACGACGTGCTAAGCATGCCGATGCTGCTCTTTTTAGCACCCGCGCACGCATTTGTGCGAAAACGCGTTTTAAGCATGCACATGCATCTTTTGGTAGACGCGGATGAAGTTTTCTGGAAAACCACAAGATGTGCATGCAAATGGTGCTTTTGGCAGAACGCGCACGTGGATTTCTACCAAACGACGTGCTAAGCATGCCGATGCTGCTCTTTTTAGCACCCGCGCACGCATTTGTGCGAAAACGCGTTTTAAGCATGCACATGCATCTTTTGGTAGACGCGGATGAAGTTTTCTGCAAAACCACAAGATGTGCATGCAAATGGTGCTTTTTGCAGAACGCGCACGTGGATTTCTACCAAACGACGTGCTAAGCATGCCGATGCTGCTCTTTTTAGCACCCGCGCACGCATTTGTGCGAAAACGCGTTTTAAGCATGCACATGCATCTTTTGGTAGACGCGGATGAAGTTTTCTGCAAAACCACAAGATGTGCATGCAAATGGTGCTTTTTGCAGAACGCGCACGTGGATTTCTACCAAACGACGTGCTAAGCATGCCGATGCTGCTCTTTTTAGCACCCGCGCACGCATTTGTGCGAAAACGCTTTTTAAGCATGCACATGCATCTTTTGGTAGACGCGGATGAAGTTTTCTGCAAAACCACAAGATGTGCATGCAAATGGTGCTTTTTGCAGAACGCGCACGTGGATTTCTACCAAACGACGTGCTAAGCATGCCGATGCTGCTCTTTTTAGCACCCGCACGGATTTGTGCGAAAACGCGTTTTAAAGCCTGCACATGCATCTTTTGGTAGACGCGGATGAAGTTTTCTGCAAAACCACAAGATGTGCATGCAAATGGTGCTTTTGGCAGAACGCGCACGTGGATTTCTACCAAACGACGTGCTAAGCATGCCGATGCTGCTCTTTTTAGCACCCGCGCACGCATTTGTGCGAAAACGCGTTTTAAGCATGCACATGCATCTTTTGGTAGACGCGGATGAAGTTTTCTGCAAAACCACAAGATATGCATGCAAATGGTGCTTTTTGCAGAACGCGCACGTGGATTTCTACCAAACGACGTGCTAAGCATGCCGATGCTGCTCTTTTTAGCACCCGCGCACGGATTTGTGCGAAAACGCGTTTTTAAGCATGCACATGCATCTTTTGGTAGACGCGGATGAAGTTTTCTGGAAAACCACAAGATGTGCATGCAAATGGTGCTTTTGGCAGAACGCGCACGTGGATTTCTACCAAACGACGTGCTAAGCATGCCGATGCTGCTCTTTTTAGCACCCGCGCACGCATTTGTGCGAAAACGCGTTTTAAGCATGCACATGCATCTTTTGGTAGACGCGGATGAAGTTTTCTGCAAAACCACAAGATGTGCATGCAAATGGTGCTTTTTGCAGAACGCGCACGTGGATTTCTACCAAACGACGTGCTAAGCATGCCGATGCTGCTCTTTTTAGCACCCGCGCACGGATTTGTGCGAAAACGCGTTTTAAGCATGCACATGCATCTTTTGGTAGACGCGGATGAAGTTTTCTGCAAAACCACAAGATGTGCATGCAAATGGTGCTTTTGGCAGAACGCGCACGTGGATTTCTACCAAACGACGTGCTAAGCATGCCGATGCTGCTCTTTTTAGCACCCGCGCACGCATTTGTGCGAAAACGCGTTTTAAGCATGCACATGCATCTTTTGGTAGACGCGGATGAAGTTTTCTGCAAAACCACAAGATGTGCATGCAAATGGTGCTTGTTGCAGAACGCGCACGTGGATTTCTACCAAACGACGTGCTAAGCATTGCCGATGCTGCTCTTTTTAGCACCCGCGCACGGATTTGTGCGAAAACGCGTTTTAAGCTTGCACATGCATCTTTTGGTAGACGCGGATGAAGTTTTCTGCAAAACCACAAGATGTGCATGCAAATAGTGCTTTTTGCAGAACGCGCACGTGGATTTCTACCAAACGACGTGCTAAGCATGCCGATGCTGCTATTCTAAGCACCCGCGCACGCATTTGTGCGAAAACGCGTTTTAAGCATGCACATGCACCTTTTGGTAGACGCGGATGAAGTTTTCTGCAAAACCACAAGATGTGCATGCAAATGGTGCTTTTTGCAGAACGCGCACGTGGATTTCTACCAAACGACGTGCTAAGCATGCCGATGCTGCTCTTTTTAGCACCCGCGCACGGATTTGTGCGAAAACGCGTTTTAAGCATGCACATGCATCTTTTGGTAGACGCGGATGAAGTTTTCTGCAAAACCACAAGATGTGCATGCAAATGGTGCTTTTTGCAGAACGCGCTCGTGGATTTCTACCAAACGACGTGCTAAGCATGCCGATGCTGCTCTTTTTAGCACCCGCGCACGCATTTGTGCGAAAACGCGTTTTAAGCATGCACATGCGTCTTTTGGTAGACGCGGATGAAGTTTTCTGCAAAACCACAAGATATGCATGCAAATGGTGCTTTTGGCAGAACGCGCACGTGGATTTCTACCAAACGACGTGCTAAGCATGCCGATGCTGCTCTTTTTAGCACCCGCGCACGCATTTGTGCGAAAACGCGTTTTTAAGCATGCACATGCATCTTTTGGTAGACGCGGATGAAGTTTTCTGCAAAACCACAAGATGTGCATGCAAATGGTGCTTTTTGCAGAACGCGCACGTGGATTTCTACCAAACGACGTGCTAAGCATGCCGATGCTGCTCTTTTTAGCACCCGCGCACGGATTTGTGCGAAAACGCGTTTTAAAGCCTGCACATGCATCTTTTGGTAGACGCGGATGAAGTTTTCTGCAAAACCACAAGATGTGCATGCAAATGGTGCTTTTGGCAGAACGCGCACGTGGATTTCTACCAAACGACGTGCTAAGCATGCCGATGCTGCTCTTTTTAGCACCCGCGCACGCATTTGTGCGAAAACGCGTTTTAAGCATGCACATGCATCTTTTGGTAGACGCGGATGAAGTTTTCTGCAAAACCACAAGATGTGCATGCAAATGGTGCTTTTTGCAGAACGCGCACGTGGATTTCTACCAAACGACGTGCTAAGCATGCCGATGCTGCTCTTTTTAGCACCCGCGCACGGATTTGTGCGAAAACGCGTTTTAAGCACGCACATGCATGTTTTGGTAGACGCGGATGAAGTTTTCTGGAAAACCACAAGATGTGCATGCAAATGGTGCTTTTGGCAGAACGCGCACGTGGATTTCTACCAAACGACGTGCTAAGCATGCCGATGCTGCTCTTTTTAGCACCCGCGCACGCATTTTTGCGAAAACGCGTTTTAAGCATGCACATGCATCTTTTGGTAGACGCGGATGAAGTTTTCTGCAAAACCACAAGATGTGCATGCAAATGGTGCTTTTTGCAGAACGCGCACGTGGATTTCTACCAAACGACGTGCTAAGCATGCTGATGCTGCTCTTTTTAGCACCCGCGCACGCATTTGTGCGAAAACGCGTTTTAAGCATGCACATGCATCTTTTGGTAGACGCGGATGAAGTTTTCTGCAAAACCACAAGATGTGCATGCAAATGGTGCTTTTTGCAGAACGCGCACGTGGATTTCTACCAAACGACGTGCTAAGCATGCCGATGCTGCTCTTTTTAGCACCCGCGCACGGATTTGTGCGAAAACGCGTTTTAAGCATGCACATGCATCTTTTGGTAGACGTGGATGAAGTTTTCTGCAAAACCACAAGATGTGCATGCAAATGGTGCTTTTGGCAGAACGCGCACGTGGATTTCTACCAAACGACGTGCTAAGCATGCCGATGCTGCTCTTTTTAGCACCCGCGCACGCATTTGTGCGAAAACGCGTTTTAAGCATGCACATGCATCTTTTGGTAGACGCGGATGAAGTTTTCTGCAAAACCACAAGATGTGCATGCAAATGGTGCTTTTTGCAGAACGCGCACGTGCATTTCTACCAAACGACGTGCTAAGCATGCCGATGCTGCTCTTTTTAGCACCCGCGCACGCATTTGTGCGAAAACGCGTTTTAAGCATGCACATGCATCTTTTGGTAGACGCGGATGAAGTTTTCTGCAAAACCACAAGATGTGCATGCAAATGGTGCTTTTTGCAGAACGCGCACGTGGATTTCTACCAAACGACGTGCTAAGCATGCCGATGCTGCTCTTTTTAGCACCCGCGCACGGATTTGTGCGAAAACGCGTTTTAAGCATGCACATGCATCTTTTGGTAGACGCGGATGAAGTTTTCTGCAAAACCACAAGATGTGCATGCAAATGGTGCTTTTTGCAGAACGCGCACGTGGATTTCTAACAAACGACGTGCTAAGCATGCCGATGCTGCTCTTTTTAGCACCCGCGCACGCATTTGTGCGAAAACGCGTTTTAAGCATGCACATGCATCTTTTGGTAGACGCGGATGAAGTTTTCTGCAAAACCACAAGATGTGCATGCAAATGGTGCTTTTTGCAGAACGCGCACGTGGATTTCTACCAAACGACGTGCTAAGCATGCCGATGCTGCTCTTTTTAGCACCCGCGCACGCATTTGTGCGAAAACGCTTTTTAAGCATGCACATGCATCTTTTAGTAGACGCGGATGAAGTTTTCTGCAAAACCACAAGATGTGCATGCAAATGGTGCTTTTTGCAGAACGCGCACGTGGATTTCTACCAAACGACGTGCTAAGCATGCCGATGCTGCTCTTTTTAGCACCCGCGCACGGATTTGTGCGAAAACGCGTTTTAAGCCTGCACATGCATCTTTTGGTAGACGCGGATGAAGTTTTCTGCAAAACCACAAGATGTGCATGCAAATGGTGCTTTTGGCAGAACGCGCACGTGGATTTCTACCAAACGACGTGCTAAGCATGCCGATGCTGCTCTTTTTAGCACCCGCGCACGCATTTGTGCGAAAACGCGTTTTAAGCATGCACATGCATCTTTTGGTAGACGCGGATGAAGTTTTCTGCAAAACCAAAAGATGTGCATGCAAATGGTGCTTTTTGCAGAACGCGCACGTGGATTTCTACCAAACGACGTGCTAAGCATGCCGATGCTGCTCTTTTTAGCACCCGCGCACGCATTTGTGCGAAAACGCGTTTTAAGCATGCACATGCATCTTTTGATAGATGCGGATGAAGTTTTCTGCAAAACCACAAGATGTGCATGCAAATGGTGCTTTTTGCAGAACGCGCACGTGGATGTCTACCAAACGACGTGCTAAGCATGCCGATGCTGCTCTTTTTAGCACCCGCGCACGGATTTGTGCGAAAACGCGTTTTATGCATGCACATGCATCTTTTGGTAGACGCGGATGAAGTTTTCTGCAAAACCACAAGATGTGCATGCAAATGGTGCTTTTGGCAGAATGCGCACGTGGATTTCTACCAAACGACGTGCTAAGCATGCCGATGCTGCTCTTTTTAGCACCCGCGCACGCATTTGTGCGAGAACGCGTTTTAAGCATGCACATGCATCTTTTGGTAGACGCGGGTGAAGTTTTCTGCAAAAACCACAATATGTGCATGCAAATGGTGCTTTTTGCAGAACGCGCTCGTGGATTTCTACCAAACGACGTGCTAAGCATGCCGATGCTGCTCTTTTTAGCACCCGCGCACGGATTTGTGCGAAAACGCGTTTTAAGCATGCACATGCATCTTTTGGTAGACGCGGATGAAGTTTTCTGCAAAACCACAAGATGTGCATGCAAATGGTGCTTTTGGCAGAACGCGCACGTGGATTTCTACCAAACGACGTGCTAAGCATGCCGATGCTGCTCTTTTTAGCACCCGCGCACGCATTTGTGCGAAAACGCGTTTTAAGCATGCACATGGATCTTTTGGTAGACGCGGATGAAGTTTTCTGCAAAACCACAAGATGTGCATGCAAATGGTGCTTTTTGCAGAACGCGCACGTGGATTTCTACCAAACGACGTGCTAAGCATGCCGATGCTGCTCTTTTTAGCACCCGCGCACGCATTTGTGCGAAAACGCGTTTTAAGCATGCACATGAATCTTTTGGTAGACGCGGATGAAGTTTTCTGCAAAACCACAAGATGTGCATGCAAATGGTGCTTTTTGCAGAACGCGCACGTGGATTTCTACCAAACGACGTGCTAAGCATGCCGATGCTGCTCTTTTTAGCACCCGCGCACGGATTTGTGCGAAAACGCGTTTTAAGCATGCACATGCATCTTTTGGTAGACGTGGATGAAGTTTTCTGCAAAACCACAAGATGTGCATGCAAATGGTGCTTTTGGCAGAACGCGCACGTGGATTTCTACCAAACGACGTGCTAAGCATGCCGATGCTGCTCTTTTTAGCACCCGCGCACGCATTTGTGCGAAAACGCGTTTTAAGCATGCACATGCATCTTTTGGTAGACGCGGATGAAGTTTTCTGCAAAACCACAAGATGTGCATGCAAATGGTGCTTTTTGCAGAACGCGCGCGTGCATTTCTACCAAACGACGTGCTAAGCATGCCGATGCTGCTCTTTTTAGCACCCGCGCACGCATTTGTGCGAAAAACGCGTTTTAAGCATGCACATGCATCTTTTGGTAGACGCGGATGAAGTTTTCTGCAAAACCACAAGATGTGCATGCAAATGGTGCTTTTTGCAGAACGCGCACGTGGATTTCTACCAAACGACGTGCTAAGCATGCCGATGCTGCTCTTTTTAGCACCCGCGCACGGATTTGTGCGAAAACGCGTTTTAAGCATGCACATGCATCTTTTGGTAGACGCGGATGAAGTTTTCTGCAAAACCACAAGATGTGCATGCAAATGGTGCTTTTTGCAGAACGCGCACGTGGATTTCTAACAAACGACGTGCTAAGCATGCCGATGCTGCTCTTTTTAGCACCCGCGCACGCATTTGTGCGAAAACGCGTTTTAAGCATGCACATGCATCTTTTGGTAGACGCGGATGAAGTTTTCTGCAAAACCACAAGATGTGCATGCAAATGGTGCTTTTTGCAGAACGCGCACGTGGATTTCTACCAAACGACGTGCTAAGCATGCCGATGCTGCTCTTTTTAGCACCCGCGCACGCATTTGTGCGAAAACGCTTTTTAAGCATGCACATGCATCTTTTAGTAGACGCGGATGAAGTTTTCTGCAAAACCACAAGATGTGCATGCAAATGGTGCTTTTTGCAGAACGCGCACGTGGATTTCTACCAAACGACGTGCTAAGCATGCCGATGCTGCTCTTTTTAGCACCCGCGCACGGATTTGTGCGAAAACGCGTTTTAAGCCTGCACATGCATCTTTTGGTAGACGCGGATGAAGTTTTCTGCAAAACCACAAGATGTGCATGCAAATGGTGCTTTTGGCAGAACGCGCACGTGGATTTCTACCAAACGACGTGCTAAGCATGCCGATGCTGCTCTTTTTAGCACCCGCGCACGCATTTGTGCGAAAACGCGTTTTAAGCATGCACATGCATCTTTTGGTAGACGCGGATGAAGTTTTCTGCAAAACCAAAAGATGTGCATGCAAATGGTGCTTTTTGCAGAACGCGCACGTGGATTTCTACCAAACGACGTGCTAAGCATGCCGATGCTGCTCTTTTTAGCACCCGCGCACGCATTTGTGCGAAAACGCGTTTTAAGCATGCACATGCATCTTTTGATAGATGCGGATGAAGTTTTCTGCAAAACCACAAGATGTGCATGCAAATGGTGCTTTTTGCAGAACGCGCACGTGGATGTCTACCAAACGACGTGCTAAGCATGCCGATGCTGCTCTTTTTAGCACCCGCGCACGGATTTGTGCGAAAACGCGTTTTAAGCATGCACATGCATCTTTTGGTAGACGCGGATGAAGTTTTCTGCAAAACCACAAGATGTGCATGCAAATGGTGCTTTTGGCAGAATGCGCACGTGGATTTCTACCAAACGACGTGCTAAGCATGCCGATGCTGCTCTTTTTAGCACCCGCGCACGCATTTGTGCGAGAACGCGTTTTAAGCATGCACATGCATCTTTTGGTAGACGCGGGTGAAGTTTTCTGCAAAACCACAATATGTGCATGCAAATGGTGCTTTTTGCAGAACGCGCTCGTGGATTTCTACCAAACGACGTGCTAAGCATGCCGATGCTGCTCTTTTTAGCACCCGCGCACGGATTTGTGCGAAAACGCGTTTTAAGCATGCACATGCATCTTTTGGTAGACGCGGATGAAGTTTTCTGCAAAACCACAAGATGTGCATGCAAATGGTGCTTTTGGCAGAACGCGCACGTGGATTTCTACCAAACGACGTGCTAAGCATGCCGATGCTGCTCTTTTTAGCACCCGCGCACGCATTTGTGCGAAAACGCGTTTTAAGCATGCACATATCTGTCTCGCGTGTGTACGCGGATGAAGTTTTCTGCAAAACCACAAGATGTGCATGCAAATGGTGCTTTTGGCAGAACGCGCACGTGGATTTCTACCAAACGACGTGCTAAGCATGCCGATGCTGCTCTTTTTAGCACCCGCGCACGCATTTGTGCGAAAACGCGTTTTAAGCATGCACATGAATCTTTTGGTAGACGCGGATGAAGTTTTCTGCAAAACCACAAGATGTGCATGCAAATGGTGCTATTTTTGCAGAACGCGCACGTGGATTTCTACCAAACGACGTGCTAAGCTTGCCGATGCTGCTCTTTTTAGCACCCGCGCACGGATTTGTGCGAAAACGCGTTTTAAGCATGCACATGCATCTTTTGGTAGACGCGGATGAAGTTTTCTGCAAAACCACAAGATGTGCATGCAAATGGTGCTTTTGGCAGAACGCGCACGTGGATTTCTACCAAACGACGTGCTAAGCATGCCGATGCTGCTCTTTTTAGCACCCGCGCACGCATTTGTGCGAAAACGCGTTTTAAGCATGCACATGCATCTTTTGGTAGACGCGGATGAAGTTTTCTGCAAAACCACAAGATGTGCATGCAAATGGTGCTTTTTGCAGAACGCGCACGTGGATTTCTACCAACGACGTGCTAAGCATGCCGATGCTGCTCTTTTTAGCACCCGCGCACGGATTTGTGCGAAAACGCGTTTTAAGCATGCACATGCATCTTTTGGTAGACGCGGATGAAGTTTTCTGCAAAACCACAAGATGTGCATGCAAATGGTGCTTTTGGCAGAACGCGCACGTGGATGTCTACCAAACGACGTGCTAAGCATGCCGATGCTGCTCTTTTTAGCACCCGCGCACGCATTTGTGCGAAAACGCGTTTTAAGCATGCACATGCATCTTTTGGTAGACGCGGATGAAGTTTTCTGCAAAACACAAGATGTGCATGCAAATGGTGCTTTTTGCAGAACGCGCTCGTGGATTTCTACCCAACGACTTGCAAAGCATGCCGATGCTGCTCTTTTAGCACCCGCGCACGCATTTGTGCGAAAAACGCGTTTTTAAACATGCACATGCATCTTTTGGTAGACGCGGATGAAGTTTTCTGCAAAACACAAGATGTGCATCGCAAATGGTGCTTTTTGCAGAACGCGCACGTGGATTTCTACCAAACGACGTGCTAAGCATGCCGATGCTGCTCTTTTTAGCACCCGCGCACGGATTTGTGCGAAAACGCGTTTTTAAGCATGCACATGCATCTTTTGGTAGACGCGGATGAAGTTTTCTGCAAAACCACAAGATGTGCATGCAAATGGTGCTTTTGGCAGAACGCGCACGTGGATTTCTACCAAACGACGTGCTAAGCATGCCGATGCTGCTCTTTTTAGCACCCGCGCACGCATTTGTGCGAAAACGCGTTTTAAGCATGCACATGCATCTTTTGGTAGACGCGGATGAAGTTTTCTGCAAAAACCACAAGATGTGCATGCAAATGGTGCTTTTTGCAGAACGCGCTCGTGGATTTCTACCAAACGACGTGCTAAGCATGCCGATGCTGCTCTTTTTAGCACCCGCGCACGCATTTGTGCGAAAACGCGTTTTAAGCATGCACATGCATCTTTTGGTAGACGCGGATGAAGTTTTCTGCAAAACCACAAGATGTGCATGCAAATGGTGCTTTTTGCAGAACGCGCACGTGGATTTCTACAAACGACGTGCTAAGCATGCCGATGCTGCTCCTTTTTAGCACCCGCGCACGGATTTGTGCGAAAACGCGTTTTAAGCATGCACATGCATCTTTTGGTAGACGCGGATGAAGTTTTCTGCAAAACCACAAGATGTGCATGCAAATGGTGCTTTTGGCAGAACGCGCACGTGGATTTCTACCAAACGACGTGCTAAGCATGCCGATGCTGCTCTTTTTAGCACCCCGCGCGCGCATTTGTGCGAAAACGCGTTTTAAGCATGCACATGCATCTTTTGGTAGACGCGGATGAAGTTTTCTGCAAAAACCACAAGATGTGCATGCAATGGTGCTTTTGGCAGAACGCGCACGTGGATTTCTACCAAACGACGTGCTAAGCATGCGATGCTGCTCTTTTTAGCACCCGCGCACGCATTTGTGCGGAAAACGCGTTTTTAAGCATGCACATGCATCTTTTGGTAGACGCGGATGAAGTTTTCTGCAAAACCACAAGATGTGCATGCAAATGGTGCTTTTTGCAGAACGCGCACGTGGATTTCTACCAAACGACGTGCTAAGCATGCCGATGCTGCTCTTTTTAGCACCCGCGCACGCATTTGTGCGAAAACGCGTTTTAAGCATGCACATGCATCTTTTGGTAGGACGCGGATGAAGTTTTCTGCAAAACCACAAGATGTGCACGCAAAATGGTGCTTTTTGGCAGAACGCGCACGTAGATTTCTACCAAACGACGTGCTAAGCATGCCGATGCTGCTCTTTTTAGCACCCGCGCACGCATTTGTGCGAAAACGCGTTTTAAGCATGCACATTCATCTTTTGGTAGACGCGGATGAAGTTTTCTGCAAAACACAAGATGTGCATGCAAATGGTGCTTTTTGCAGAACGCGCACGTGGATTTCTACCAAACAACGTGCTAAGCATGCCGATGCTGCTATTTTTAGCACGCCGCGCACGCATTTGTGCGGAAAACGCGTTTTAAGCATGCACATGCATCTTTTGGTAGACGCGGATGAAGTTTTCTGCAAAACCACAAGATGTGCATGCAATTGGTGCTTTTTGCAGAACGCGCACGTGGATTTCTACCAAACGACGTGCTAAGCATGCCGATGCTGCTCTTTTTAGCACCCGCCGCACGCATTTGTGCGAAAACGCGTTTTAAGCATGCACATGCATCTTTTGGTAGACGCGGATGAAGTTTTCTGCAAAACCACCAGATGTGCATGCAAATGGTGCTTTTTGCAGAACGCGCACGTGGATTTCTACCAAACAACGTCCTAAGCATGCCGATGCTGCTCTTTTTAGCACCCGCGCACGCATTTGTGCGAAAACGCGTTTTAAGCATGCACATGCATCTTTTGGTAGACGCGGATGAAGTTTTCTGCAAAACCACAAGATGTGCATGCAAATGGTGCTTTTTGCAGAACGCGCACGTGGATTTCTACCAAACGACGTGCTAAGCATGCCGATGCTGCTCTTTTTAGCACCCGCGCACGGATTTGTGCGAAAACGCGTTTTAAGCATGCACATGCATCTTTTGGTAGACGCGGATGAAGTTTTCTGCAAAACCACAAGATGTGCATGCAAATGGTGCTTTTGGCAGAACGCGCTCGTGGGTTTCTACCAAACGACGTGCAAAGCATGCCGATGCTGCTCTTTTTAGCACCCGCGCACGCAATTTGTGCGAAAACGCGTTTTAAGCATGCACATGCATCTTTTGGTAGACGCGATGAAGTTTTCTGCACCAACCACAAGATGTGCATGCAAATGGTGCTTTTGGCAGAACGCCCACGTGGATTTCTACCAAACGACGTGCTAAGCATGCCGATGCTGCTCTTTTTAGCACCCGCGCACGCATTTGTGCGAAAACGCGTTTTAAGCATGCACATGCATCTTTTGGTAGACGCGGATGAAGTTTTCTGCAAAACCACAAGATGTGCATGCAAATGGTGCTTTTTGCAGAACGCGCTCGTGGATTTCTACCAAACGACGTGCTAAGCATGCCGATGCTGCTCTTTTTAGCACGCGCGCGCATTTGTGCGAAAACGCGTTTTAAGCATGCACATGCATCTTTTGGTAGACGCGGATGAAGTTTTCTGCAAAACCACAAGATGTGCATGCAAATGGTGCTTTTTGCAGAACGCGCACATGGATTTCTACCAAACGACGTGCTAAGCATGCCGATGCTGCTCTTTTTAGCACCCGCGCACGGATTTGTGCGAAAACGCGTTTTAAGCATGCACATGCATCTTTTGGTAGACGCGGATGAAGTTTTCTGCAAAACCACAAGATGTGCATGCAAATGGTGCTTTTTGCAGAACGCGCACGTGGATTTCTACCAAACGACGTGCTAAGCATGCCGATGCTGCTCTTTTTAGCACCCGCGCACGCATTTGTGCGAAAACGCGTTTTAAGCATGCACATGCATCTTTTGGTAGACGCGGATGAAGTTTTCTGCAAAACCACAAGATGTGCATGCAAATGGTGCTTTTTGCAGAACGCGCACGTGGATTTCTACCAAACGACGTGCTAAGCATGCCGATGCTGCTCTTTTTAGCACCCGCGCACGCATTTGTGCGAAAACGCGTTTTAAGCATGGACATGCATCTTTTGGTAGACGCGGATGAAGTTTTCTGCAAAACCACAAGATGTGCATGCAAATGGTGCTTTTTGCAGAACGCGCACGTGGATTTCTACCAAACGACGTGCTAAGCATGCCGATGCTGCTCCACAAGATGTGCATGCAAATGGTGCTTTTTGCAGAACGCGCACGTGGATTTCTACCAAACGACGTGCTAAGCATGCCGATGCTGCTCTTTTTAGCACCCGCGCACGCATTTGTGCGAAAACGCGTTTTAAGCATGCACATGCATCTTTTGGTAGACGCGGATGAAGTTTTCTGCAAAACCACAAGATGTGCATGCAAATGGTGCTTTTGGCAGAACGCGCACTTGGATTTCTACCAAACGACATGCTAAGCATGCCGATGCTGCTCTTTTTAGCACCCGCGCACGCATTTGTGCGAAAACGCGTTTTAAGCATGCACATGCATCTTTTGGTAGACGCGGATGAAGTTTTCTGCAAAACAACAAGATGTGCATGCAAATGGTGCTTTTTGCAGAACGCGCACGTGGATTTCTACCAAACGACGTGCTAAGCATGCCGATGCTGCTCTTTCTAGCACCCGCGCACGGATTTGTGCGAAAACGCGTTTTAAGCATGCACATGCATCTTTTGGTAGACGCGGATGAAGTTTTCTGCAAAACCACAAGATGTGCATGCAAATGGTGCTTTTGGCAGAACGCGCACGTGGATTTCTACCAAACGACGTGCTAAGCATGCCGATGCTGCTCTTTTAGCACCCGCGCACGCATTTGTGCGAAAACGCGTTTTAAGCATGCACATGCATCTTTTGGTAGACGCGGATGAAGTTTTCTGCAAAACCACAAGATGTGCATGCAAATGGTGCTTTTGGCAGAACGCGCACGTGGATTTCTACCAAACGACGTGCTAAGCATGCCGATGCTGCTCTTTTTAGCACCCGCGCACGCATTTGTGCGAAAACGCGTTTTAAGCATGCACATGCATCTTTTGGTATGCGCGGATGAAGTTTTCTGCAAAACCACAAGATGTGCATGCAAATGGTGCTTTTTGCAGAACGCGCACGTGGATTTCTACCAAACGACGTGCTAAACATGCCGATGCTGCTCTTTTTAGCACCCGCGCACGCATTTGTGCGAAAACGCGTTTTAAGCATGCACATGCATCTTTTGGTAGACGCGGATGAAGTTTTCTGCAAAACCACAAGATGTGCATGCAAATGGTGCTTTTTGCAGAACGCGCACGTGGATTTCTACCAAACGACGTGCTAAGCATGCCGATGCTGCTCTTTTTAGCACCCACGCACTGATTTGTGCGAAAACGCGTTTTAAGCATGCACATGCATCTTTTGGTAGACGCGGATGATGTTTTCTGCAAAACCACAAGATGTGCATGCAAATGGTGCTTTTGGCAGAACGCGCACGTGGATTTCTACCAAACGACGTGCTAAGCATGCCGATGCTGCTCTTTTTAGCACCCGCGCACGCATTTGTGCGAGAACGCGTTTTAAGCATGCACATGCATCTTTTGGTAGAGGCGGATGAAGTTTTCTGCAAAACCACAAGATGTGCATGCAAATGGTGCTTCTTGCAGAACGCGCTCGTGGATTTCTACCAAACGACGTGCTAAGCATGCCGATGCTGCTCTTTTTAGCACCCGCGCACGCATTTGTGCGAGAACGCGTTTTAAGCATGCACATGCATTTTTGGTAGACGCGGATGAAGTTTTCTGCAAAACCACAAGATGTGCATGCAAATGGTGCTTTTTGCAGAACGCGCACGTGGATTTCTACCAAACGACGTGCTAAGCATGCCGATGCTGCTCTTTTTAGCACCCGCGCACGGATTTGTGCGAAAACGCGTTATAAGCATGCACATGCATCTTTTGGTAGACGCGGATGAAGTTTTCTGCAAAACCACAAGATGTGCATGCAAATGGTGCTTTTGGCAGAACGCGCACGTGGATTTCTACCAAACGACGTGCTAAGCATGCCGATGCTGCTCTTTTTAGCACCCGCGCACGCATTTGTGCGAAAACGCGTTTTAAGCATGCACATGCATCTTTTGGTAGATGCGGATGAAGTTTTCTGCAAAACCACAAGATGTGCATGCAAATGGTGCTTTTTGCAGAACGCGCACGTGGATTTCTACCAAACGACGTGCTAAGCATGCCGATGCTGCTCTTTTTAGCACCCGCGCACGGATTTGTGAGAAAACGCGTTTTAAGCATGCACATGCATCTTTTGGTAGACGCGGATGAAGTTTTCTGCAAAACCACAAGATGTGCATGCAAATGGTGCTTTTGGCAGAACGCGCACGTGGATTTCTACCAAACGACGTGCTAAGCATGCCGATGCTGCTCTTTTTAGCACCCGCGCACGCATTTGTGCGAAAACGCGTTTTAAGCATGCACATGCATCTTTTGGTAGACGCGGATGAAGTTTTCTGCAAAACCACAAGATGTGCATGCAAATGGTGCTTTTTGCAGAACGCGCACGTGGATTTCTACCAAACGACGTGCTAAGCATGCCGATGCTGCTCTTTTTAGCACCCGCGCACGCATTTGTGCGAAAACGCGTTTTAAGCATGCACATGCATCTTTTGGTAGACGCGGATGAAGTTTTCTGCAAAACCACAAGATGTGCATGCAAATGGTGCTTTTGGCAGAACGCGCACTTGGATTTCTACCAAACGACGTGCTAAGCATGCCGATGCTGCTCTTTTTAGCACCCGCGCACGCATTTGTGCGAAAACGCGTTTTAAGCATGCACATGCATCTTTTGGTAGACGCGGATGAAGTTTTCTGCAAAACAACAAGATGTGCATGCAAATGGTGCTTTTTGCAGAACGCGCACGTGGATTTCTACCAAACGACGTGCTAAGCATGCCGATGCTGCTCTTTTTAGCACCCGCGCACGGATTTGTGCGAAAACGCGTTTTAAGCATGCACATGCATCTTTTGGTAGACGCGGATGAAGTTTTCTGCAAAACCACAAGATGTGCATGCAAATGGTGCTTTTGGCAGAACGCGCACGTGGATTTCTACCAAACGACGTGCTAAGCATGCCGATGCTGCTCTTTTAGCACCCGCGCACGCATTTGTGCGAAAACGCGTTTTAAGCATGCACATGCATCTTTTGGTAGACGCGGATGAAGTTTTCTGCAAAACCACAAGATGTGCATGCAAATGGTGCTTTTGGCAGAACGCGCACGTGGATTTCTACCAAACGACGTGCTAAGCATGCCGATGCTGCTCTTTTTAGCACCCGCGCACGCATTTGTGCGAAAACGCGTTTTAAGCATGCACATGCATCTTTTGGTAGACGCGGATGAAGTTTTCTGCAAAACCACAAGATGTGCATGCAAATGGTGCTTTTTGCAGAACGCGCACGTGGATTTCTACCAAACGACGTGCTAAGCATGCCGATGCTGCTCTTTTTAGCACCCACGCACTGATTTGTGTGAAAACGCGTTTTAATCATGCACATGCATCTTTTGGTAGACGCGGATGAAGTTTTCTGCAAAACCACAAGATGTGCATGCAAATGGTGCTTTTGGCAGAACGCGCACGTGGATTTCTACCAAACGACGTGCTAAGCATGCCGATGCTGCTCTTTTTAGCACCCGCGCACGCATTTGTGCGAGAACGCGTTTTAAGCATGCACATGCATCTTTTGGTAGACGCGGATGAAGTTTTCTGCAAAACCACAAGATGTGCATGCAAATGGTGCTTCTTGCAGAACGCGCTCGTGGATTTCTACGAAACGACGTGCTAAGCATGCCGATGCTGCTCTTTTTAGCACCCGCGCACGCATTTGTGCGAGAACGCGTTTTAAGCATGCACATGCATCTTTTGGTAGACGCGGATGAAGTTTTCTGCAAAACCACAAGATGTGCATGCAAATGGTGCTTTTTGCAGAACGCGCACGTGGATTTCTACCAAACGACGTGCTAAGCATGCCGATGCTGCTCTTTTTAGCACCCGCGCACGGATTTGTGCGAAAACGCGTTTTAAGCATGCACATGCATCTTTTGGTAGACGCGGATGAAGTTTTCTGCAAAACCACAAGATGTGCATGCAAATGGTGCTTTTGGCAGAACGCGCACGTGGATTTCTACCAAACGACGTGCTAAGCATGCCGATGCTGCTCTTTTTAGCACCCGCGCACGCATTTGTGCGAAAACGCGTTTTAAGCATGCACATGCATCTTTTGGTAGACGCGGATGAAGTTTTCTGCAAAACCACAAGATGTGCATGCAAATGCTGCTTTTGGCAGAACGCGCACTTGGATTTCTACCAAACGACGTGCTAAGCATGCCGATGCTGCTCTTTTTAGCACCCGCGCACGCATTTGTGCGAAAACGCGTTTTAAGCATGCACATGCATCTTTTGGTAGACGCGGATGAAGTTTTCTGCAAAACAACAAGATGTGCATGCAAATGGTGCTTTTTGCAGAACGCGCACGTGGATTTCTACCAAACGACGTGCTAAGCATGCCGATGCTGCTCTTTTTAGCACCCGCGCACGGATTTGTGCGAAAACGCGTTTTAAGCATGCACATGCATCTTTTGGTAGACGCGGATGAAGTTTTCTGCAAAACCACAAGATGTGCATGCAAATGGTGCTTTTGGCAGAACGCGCACGTGGATTTCTACCAAACGACGTGCTAAGCATGCCGATGCTGCTCTTTTTAGCACCCGCGCACGCATTTGTGCGAAAACGCGTTTTAAGCATGCACATGCATCTTTTGGTAGACGCGGATGAAGTTTTCTGCAAAACCACAAGATGTGCATGCAAATGGTGCTTTTTGCAGAACGCGCTCGTGGATTTCTACCAAACGACGTGCTAAGCATGCCGATGCTGCTCTTTTTAGCACCCGCGCACGCATTTGTGCGAAAACGCGTTTTAAGCATGCACATGCATCCTTTGGTAGACGCGGATGAAGTTTTCTGCAAAACCACAAGATGTGCATGCAAATGGTGCTTTTTGCAGAACGCGCACGTGGATTTCTACCAAACGACGTGCTAAGCATGCCGATGCTGCTCTTTTTAGCACCCGCGCACGGATTTGTGCGAAAACGCGTTTTAAGCATGCACATGCATCTTTTGGTAGACGCGGATGGTTTTCTGCAAAACCACAAGATGTGCATGCAAATGGTGCTTTTGGCAGAACGCGCACGTGGATTTCTACCAAACGACGTGCTAAGCATGCCGATGCTGCTCTTTTTAGCACCCGCGCACGCATTTGTGCGAAAACGCGTTTTAAGCATGCACATGCATGTTTTGGTAGACGCGGATGTTTTCTGCAAAACCACAAGATGTGCATGCAAATGGTGCTTTTTGCAGAACGCGCTCGTGGATTTCTACCAAATGCCGATGCTGCTCTTTTTAGCACCCGCGCACGCATTTGTGCGAAAACGCGTTTTAAGCATGCACATGCATCTTTTGGTAGACGCGGATGAAGTTTTCTGCAAAACCACAAGATGTGCATGCAAATGGTGCTTTTTGCAGAACGCGCACGTGGATTTCTACCAAACGACGTGCTAGCATGCCGATGCTGCTCTTTTTAGCACTCGCGCACGGATTTGTGCGAAAACGCGTTTTAAGCATGCACATGCATCTTTTGGTAGACGCGGATGAAGTTTTCTGCAAAGCCACAATATGTGCATGCAAATGGTGCTTTTGGCAGAACGCGCACGTGGATTTCTACCAAACGACGTGCTAAGCATGCCGATGCTGCTCTTTTTAGCACCCGCGCACGCATTTGTGCGAAAACGCGTTTTAAGCATGCACATGGATCTTTTGGTAGACGCGGATGAAGTTTTCTGCAAAACCACAAGATGTGCATGCAAATGGTGCTTTTTGCAGAACGCGCACGTGGATTTCTACCAAACGACGTGCTAAGCATGCCGATGCTGCTCTTTTTAGCACCCGCGCACGCATTTGTGCGAAAACGCGTTTTAAGCATGCACATGCATCTTTTGGTAGACACGGATGTATTTTTCTGCAAAACCACAAGATGTGCATGCAAATGGTGCTTTTTGCAGAACGCGCACGTGGATTTCTACCAAACGACGTGCTAAGCTTGCCGATGCTGCTCTTTTTAGCACCCGCGCACGGATTTGTGCGAAAACGCGTTTTAAGCATGCACATGCATCTTTTGGTAGACGCGGATGAAGTTTTCTGCAAAACCACAAGATGTGCATGCAAATGGTGCTTTTTGCAGAACGCGCACGTGGATTTCTGCCAAACGACGTGCTAAGCATGCCGATGCTGCTCTTTTTAGCACCCGCGCACGCATTTGTGCGAAAACGCGTTTTAAGCATGCACATGCATCTTTTGGTAGACGCGGATGAAGTTTTCTGCAAAACCACAAGATGTGCATGCAAATGGTGCTTTTTGCAGAACGCGCACGTGGATTTCTACCAAACGACGTGCTAAGCATGCCGATGCTGCTCTTTTTAGCACCCGCGCACGCATTTGTGCGAAAACGCGTTTTAAGCATGCACATGCATCTTTTGGTAGACGCGGATGAAGTTTTCTGCAAAACCACAAGATGTGCATGCAAATGGTGCTTTTTGCAGAACGCGCACGTGGATTTCTACCAAACGACGTGCTAAGCATGCCGATGCTGCTCTTTTTAGCACCCGCGCACGCATTTGTGCGAAAACGCGTTTTAAGCATGCACATGCATCTTTTGGTAGACGCGGATGAAGTTTTCTGCAAAACCACAATATGTGCATGCAAATGGTGCTTTTTGCAGAACGCGCACTTGGATTTCTACCAAACGACGTGCTAAGCATGCCGATGCTGCTCTTTTTAGCACCCGCGCACGGATTTGCGCGAAAACGCGTTTTAAGCATGCACATGCATCTTTTGGTAGACGCGGATGAAGTTTTCTGCAAAACCACAAGATGTGCATGCAAATGGTGCTTTTGGCCGAACGCGCACGTGGATTTCTACCAAACGACGTGCTAAGCATGCCGATGCTGCTCTTTTTAGCACCCGCGCACGCATTTGTGCGAAAACGCGTTTTAAGCATGCACATGCATCTTTTGGTAGACGCGGATGAAGTTTTCTGCAAAACCACAAGATGTGCATGCAAATGGTGCTTTTTGCAGAACGCGCTCGTGGATTTCTACCAAACGACGTGCTAAGCATGCCGATGCTGCTCTTTTTAGCACCCGCGCACGCATTTGTGCGAAAACGCGTTTTAAGCATGCACATGCATCTTTTGGTAGACGCGGATGAAGTTTTCTGCAAAACCACAAGATGTGCATGCAAATGGTGCTTTTTGCAGAACGCGCACGTGGATTTTTACCAAACGACGTGCTAAGCATGCCGATGCTGCTCTTTTTAGCACCCGCGCACGGATTTGTGCGAAAACGCGTTTTAAGCATGCACATGCATCTTTTGGTAGACGCGGATGAAGTTTTCTGCAAAACCACAAGTTGTGCATGCAAATGGTGCTTTTGGCAGAACGCGCACGTGGATGTCTATCAAACGACGTGCTAAGCATGCCGATGCTGCTCTTTTTAGCACCCGCGCACGCACTTGTGCGAAAACGCGTTTTAAGCATGCACATGCATCTTTCGGTAGACGCGGATGAAGTTTTCTGCAAAACCACAAGATGTGCATGCAAATGGTGCTTTTGCAGAACGCGCTCGTGGATTTCTACCAAACGACGTGCAAAGCATGCCGATGCTGCTCTTTTTAGCACCCGCGCACGCATTTGTGCGAAAACGCGTTTTAAGCATGCACATGCATCTTTTGGTAGACGCGGATGAAGTTTTCTGCAAAACCACAAGATGTGCATGCAAATGGTGCTTTTTGCAGAACGCGCACGTGGATTTCTACCAAACGACGTGCTAAGCATGCCGATGCTGCTCTTTTTAGCACCCGCGCACGGATTTGTGCGAAAACGCGTTTTAAGCATGCACATGCATCTTTTGGTAGATGCGGATGAAGTTTTCTGCAAAACCACAAGATGTGCATGCAAATGGTGCTTTTGGCAGAACGCGCACGTGGATTTCTACCAAACGACGTGCTAAGCATGCCGATGCTGCTCTTTTTAGCACCCGCGCACGCATTTGTGCGAAAACGCGTTTTAAGCATGCACATGCATCTTTTGGTAGACGCGGATGAAGTTTTCTGCAAAACCACAAGATGTGCATGCAAATGGTGCTTTTTGCAGAACGCGCTCGTGGATTTCTACCAAACGACGTGCTAAGCATGCCGATGCTGCTCTTTTTAGCACCCGCGCACGCATTTGTGCGAAAACGCGTTTTAAGCATGCACATGCATCTTTTGGTAGACGCGGATGAAGTTTTCTGCAAAACCACAAGACGTGCATGCAAATGGTGCTTTTTGCAGAACGCGCACGTGGATTTCTACCAAACGACGTGCTAAGCATGCCGATGCTGCTATTTTTAGCACCCGCGCACGCATTTGTGCGAAAACGCGTTTTAAGCATGCACATGCATCTTTTGGTAGACGCGGATGAAGTTTTCTGCAAAACCACAAAATGTGCATGCAAATGGTGCTTTTTGCAGAACGCGCACGTGGATTTCTACCAAACGACGTGCTAAGCATGCCGATGCTGCTCTTTTTAGCACCCGCGCACGCATTTGTGCGAAAACGCGTTTTAAGCATGCACATGCATCTTTTGGTAGACGCGGATGAAGTTTTCTGCAAAACCACAAGATGTGCATGCAAATGGTGCTTTTTGCAGAACGCGCACGTGGATTTCTACCAAACGACGTGCCTAGCATGCCGATGCTGCTCTTTTTAGCACCCGCGCACGGATTTGTGCGAAAACGCGTTTTAAGCATGCACATGCATCTTTTGGTAGACGCGGATGAAGTTTTCTGCAAAACCACAAGATGTGCATGCAAATGGTGCTTTTGGCAGAACGCGCACGTGGATTTCTACCAAACGACGTGCTAAGCATGCCGATGCTGCTCTTTTTAGCACCCGCGCACGCATTTGTGCGAAAACGCGTTTTAAGCATGCACATGCATCTTTTGGTAGACGCGGATGAAGTTTTCTGCAAAACCACAAGATGTGCATGCAAATGGTGCTTTTTGCAGAACGCGCGCGTGGATTTCTACCAAACGACGTGCTAAGCATGCCGATGCTGCTCTTTTTAGCACCCGCGCACGCATTTGTGCGAAAACGCGTTTTAAGCATGCACATGCATCTTTTGGTAGACGCGGATGAAGTTTTCTGCAAAACCAAGAGATGTGCATGCAAATGGTGCTTTTTGCAGAACGCGCACGTGGATTTCTACCAAACGACGTGCTAAGCATGCCGATGCTGCTCTTTTTAGCACCCGCGCACGGATTTGTGCGAAAACGCGTTTTAAGCATGCACATGCATCTTTTGGTAGACGCGGATGAAGTTTTCTGCAAAACCACAAGATGTGCATGCAAATGGTTCTTTTGGCAGAACGCGCACGTGGATTTCTGCCAAACGACGTGCTAAGCATGCCGATGCTGCTCTTTTTAGCACCCGCGCACGCATTTGTACGAAAACGCGTTTTAAGCATGCACATGCATCTTTTGGTAGACGCGGATGAAGTTTTCTGCAAAACCACAAGATGTGCATGCAAATGGTGCTTTTTGCAGAACGCGCACGTGGATTTCTACCAAACGACGTGCTAAGCATGCCGATGCTGCTATTTTTAGCACCCGCGCACGCATTTGTGCGAAAACGCGTTTTAAGCATGCACATGCATCTTATGGTAGACGCGGATGAAGTTTTCTGCAAAACCACAAGATGTGCATGCAAATGGTGCTTTTTGCAGAACGCGCACGTGGATTTCTACCAAACGACGTGCTAAGCATGCCGATGCTGCTCTTTTTAGCACCCGCGAGGCATTTGTGCGAAAACGCGTTTTAAGCATGCACATGCATCTTTTGGTAGACGCGGATGAAGTTTTCTGCAAAACCACAAGATGTGCATGCAAATGGTGCTTTTTGCAGAACGCGCTCGTGGATTTCTACCAAACGACGTGCTAAGCATGCCGATGCTGCTCTTTTTAGCACCCGCGCACGCATTTGTGCGAAAACGCGTTTTAAGCATGCACATGCATCTTTTGGTAGACGCGGATGAAGTTTTCTGCAAAACCAAGAGATGTGCATGCAAATGGTGCTTTTTGCAGAACGCGCACGTGGATTTCTACCAAACGACGTGCTAAGCATGCCGATGCTGCTCTTTTTAGCACCCGCGCACGGATTTGTGCGAAAACGCGTTTTAAGCATGCACATGCATCTTTTGGTAGACGCGGATGAAGTTTTCTGCAAAACCACAAGATGTGCATGCAAATGGTGCTTTTGGCAGAACGCGCACGTGGATTTCTACCAAACGACGTGCTAAGCATGCCGATGCTGCTCTTTTTAGCACCCGCGCACGCATTTGTACGAAAACGCGTTTTAAGCATGCACATGCATCTTTTGGTAGACGCGGATGAAGTTTTCTGCAAAACCACAAGATGTGCATGCAAATGGTGCTTTTTGCAGAACGCGCACGTGGATTTCTACCAAACGACGTGCCTAGCATGCCGATGCTGCTCTTTTTAGCACCCGCGCACGGATTTGTGCGAAAACGCGTTTTAAGCATGCACATGCATCTTTTGGTAGACGCGGATGAAGTTTTCTGCAAAACCACAAGATGTGCATGCAAATGGTGCTTTTGGCAGAACGCGCACGTGGATTTCTACCAAACGACGTGCTAAGCATGCCGATGCTGCTCTTTTTAGCACCCGCGCACGCATTTGTGCGAAAACGCGTTTTAAGCATGCACATGCATCTTTTGGTAGACGCGGATGAAGTTTTCTGCAAAACCACAAGATGTGCATGCAAATGGTGCTTTTTGCAGAACGCGCGCGTGGATTTCTACCAAACGACGTGCTAAGCATGCCGATGCTGCTCTTTTTAGCACCCGCGCACGCATTTGTGCGAAAACGCGTTTTAAGCATGCACATGCATCTTTTGGTAGACGCGGATGAAGTTTTCTGCAAAACCAAGAGATGTGCATGCAAATGGTGCTTTTTGCAGAACGCGCACGTGGATTTCTACCAAACGACGTGCTAAGCATGCCGATGCTGCTCTTTTTAGCACCCGCGCACGGATTTGTGCGAAAACGCGTTTTAAGCATGCACATGCATCTTTTGGTAGACGCGGATGAAGTTTTCTGCAAAACCACAAGATGTGCATGCAAATGGTTCTTTTGGCAGAACGCGCACGTGGATTTCTGCCAAACGACGTGCTAAGCATGCCGATGCTGCTCTTTTTAGCACCCGCGCACGCATTTGTACGAAAACGCGTTTTAAGCATGCACATGCATCTTTTGGTAGACGCGGATGAAGTTTTCTGCAAAACCACAAGATGTGCATGCAAATGGTGCTTTTTGCAGAACGCGCACGTGGATTTCTACCAAACGACGTGCTAAGCATGCCGATGCTGCTATTTTTAGCACCCGCGCACGCATTTGTGCGAAAACGCGTTTTAAGCATGCACATGCATCTTATGGTAGACGCGGATGAAGTTTTCTGCAAAACCACAAGATGTGCATGCAAATGGTGCTTTTTGCAGAACGCGCACGTGGATTTCTACCAAACGACGTGCTAAGCATGCCGATGCTGCTCTTTTTAGCACCCGCGAGGCATTTGTGCGAAAACGCGTTTTAAGCATGCACATGCATCTTTTGGTAGACGCGGATGAAGTTTTCTGCAAAACCACAAGATGTGCATGCAAATGGTGCTTTTTGCAGAACGCGCTCGTGGATTTCTACCAAACGACGTGCTAAGCATGCCGATGCTGCTCTTTTTAGCACCCGCGCACGCATTTGTGCGAAAACGCGTTTTAAGCATGCACATGCATCTTTTGGTAGACGCGGATGAAGTTTTCTGCAAAACCAAGAGATGTGCATGCAAATGGTGCTTTTTGCAGAACGCGCACGTGGATTTCTACCAAACGACGTGCTAAGCATGCCGATGCTGCTCTTTTTAGCACCCGCGCACGGATTTGTGCGAAAACGCGTTTTAAGCATGCACATGCATCTTTTGGTAGACGCGGATGAAGTTTTCTGCAAAACCACAAGATGTGCATGCAAATGGTGCTTTTGGCAGAACGCGCACGTGGATTTCTACCAAACGACGTGCTAAGCATGCCGATGCTGCTCTTTTTAGCACCCGCGCACGCATTTGTACGAAAACGCGTTTTAAGCATGCACATGCATCTTTTGGTAGACGCGGATGAAGTTTTCTGCAAAACCACAAGATGTGCATGCAAATGGTGCTTTTTGCAGAACGCGCACGTGGATTTTTTACCAAACGACGTGCTAAGCATGCCGATGCTGCTCTTTTTAGCACCCGCGCACGGATTTGTGCGAAAACGCGTTTTAAGCATGCACATGCATCTTTTGGTAGACGCGGATGAAGTTTTCTGCAAAACCACAAGTTGTGCATGCAAATGGTGCTTTTGGCAGAACGCGCACGTGGATGTCTATCAAACGACGTGCTAAGCATGCCGATGCTGCTCTTTTTAGCACCCGCGCACGCACTTGTGCGAAAACGCGTTTTAAGCATGCACATGCATCTTTCGGTAGACGCGGATGAAGTTTTCTGCCAAAACCACAAGATGTGCATGCAAATGGTGCTTTTTGCAGAACGCGCTCGTGGATTTCTACCAAACGACGTGCAAAGCATGCCGATGCTGCTCTTTTTAGCACCCGCGCACGCATTTGTGCGAAAACGCGTTTTAAGCATGCACATGCATCTTTTGGTAGACGCGGATGAAGTTTTCTGCAAAACCACAAGATGTGCATGCAAATGGTGCTTTTTGCAGAACGCGCACGTGGATTTCTACCAAACGACGTGCTAAGCATGCCGATGCTGCTCTTTTTAGCACCCGCGCACGGATTTGTGCGAAAACGCGTTTTAAGCATGCACATGCATCTTTTGGTAGATGCGGATGAAGTTTTCTGCAAAACCACAAGATGTGCATGCAAATGGTGCTTTTGGCAGAACGCGCACGTGGATTTCTACCAAACGACGTGCTAAGCATGCCGATGCTGCTCTTTTTAGCACCCGCGCACGCATTTGTGCGAAAACGCGTTTTAAGCATGCACATGCATCTTTTGGTAGACGCGGATGAAGTTTTCTGCAAAACCACAAGATGTGCATGCAAATGGTGCTTTTTGCAGAACGCGCTCGTGGATTTCTACCAAACGACGTGCTAAGCATGCCGATGCTGCTCTTTTTAGCACCCGCGCACGCATTTGTGCGAAAACGCGTTTTAAGCATGCAGATGCATCTTTTGGTAGACGCGGATGAAGTTTTCTGCAAAACCACAAGATGTGCATGCAAATGGTGCTTTTTGCAGAACGCGCACGTGGATTTCTACCAAACGACGTGCTAAGCATGCCGATGCTGCTATTTTTAGCACCCGCGCACGCATTTGTGCGAAAACGCGTTTTAAGCATGCACATGCATCTTTTGGTAGACGCGGATGAAGTTTTCTGCAAAACCACAAAATGTGCATGCAAATGGTGCTTTTTGCAGAACGCGCACGTGGATTTCTACCAAACGACGTGCTAAGCATGCCGATGCTGCTCTTTTTAGCACCCGCGCACGCATTTGTGCGAAAACGCGTTTTAAGCATGCACATGCATCTTTTGGTAGACGCGGATGAAGTTTTCTGCAAAACCACAAGATGTGCAAGCAAATGGTGCTTTTTGCAGAACGCGCACGTGGATTTCTACCAAACGACGTGCTAAGCATGCCGATGCTGCTCTTTTTAGCACCCGCGCACGGATTTGTGCGAAAACGCGTTTTTAAGCATGCACATGCATCTTTTGGTAGACGCGGATGAAGTTTTCTGCAAAACCACAAGATGTGCATGCAAATGGTGCTTTTGGCAGAACGCGCACGTGGATTTCTACCAAACGACGTGCTAAGCATGCCGATGCTGCTCTTTTTAGCACCCGCGCACGCATTTGTGCGAAAACGCGTTTTAAGCATGCACATGCATCTTTTGGTAGACGCGGATGAAGTTTTCTGCAAAACCACAAGATGTGCATGCAAATGGTGCTTTTTGCAGAACGCGCGCGTGGATTTCTACCAAACGACGTGCTAAGCATGCCGATGCTGCTCTTTTTAGCACCCGCGCACGCATTTGTGCGAAAACGCGTTTTAAGCATGCACATGCATCTTTTTAGACGCGGATGAAGTTTTCTGCAAAACCAAGAGATGTGCATGCAAATGGTGCTTTTTGCAGAACGCGCACGTGGATTTCTACCAAACGACGTGCTAAGCATACCGATGCTGCTCTTTTTAGCACCCGCGCACGGATTTGTGCGAAAACGCGTTTTAAGCATGCACATGCATCTTTTGGTAGACGCGGATGAAGTTTTCTGCAAAACCACAAGATGTGCATGCAAATGGTTCTTTTGGCAGAACGCGCACGTGGATTTCTACCAAACGACGTGCTAAGCATGCCGATGCTGCTCTTTTTAGCACCCGCGCACGCATTTGTACGAAAACGCGTTTTAAGCATGCACATGCATCTTTTGGTAGACGCGGATGAAGTTTTCTGCAAAACCACAAGATGTGCATGCAAATGGTGCTTTTTGCAGAACGCGCACGTGGATTTCTACCAAACGACGTGCTAAGCATGCCGATGCTGCTATTTTTAGCACCCGCGCACGCATTTGTGCGAAAACGCGTTTTAAGCATGCAC
>NW_027315436.1:15000-27581 GCF_023375885.2 Dermacentor andersoni | reverse complement strand
TGGATTTAAAAAAAAAAAGAAAAAGAAAGCGTTTCCGAGATATTGACAAAGACAAGTGGTCGCGGTCGCTCTGAATCTTATCGTATTATAGAAAACGTGGGATGGCGGCGCTTCCTCGAGGGTCAGAAAGTACAATCGTCGAACTAGGTGGCAAGTGGAGTACATCCTTTTTCTTGGAACGGTTTGCAATTGACTGCTTGAATGTGCCGACCACGCGTCGCGGGTCGCGTATAGAGCCAACCGTTGGCAAGCACGCGTCTAGCGTAGCAGCAGAACCGATCGCGGTTGCGATAACCCATCGTTGGCAGCGAAAAAGAAAAACACCCACACGCAGTTTGTAGCAATAACCGTACAAATCAATGTGGTTTTAAATATAGCTTCACTGGTCACCCAAGAAGGGCACCGAAACTTTCTCATGACGCACACCGCTGTAGTCCACAAAGAACAAAGCGCACAAAATAGATATGATACAGCCGCACCGCATTATTTCGTGTTTTCACCATTTCATTACTTTCGTGTGCATGCGCGCTAGGGCCACGCAGGCCAGGAGTAAAAGGCACGAAAAAAAAAAAAAAAATGGTACGCAATCCTAAGCTTTGACTTGACTGCTGTGGCACTCGCATTTGTGTTCTTTACCTTAGGCGAACGCAATGCGCAAACTGAACTGGAATTTCCAATAATGGAAATTCCTGTTTGGCTCATATTTGCGTTTTTCGCCCGAGCAAGCGCTTCACTGCACTACGCTTTGCCCCTTCAACGTGGCTACACTGCCCGGCAGGCGTGTTCTGCGTAGGGCCGAACCTGCAGGCAAAAAGCATGGGCGCCGCCATCTTGTTGAGAGCGGCGCCAGGGACACAATCGCGCCTAGCTCATTGAGTTTTCCCCCAAAACTGAAAAAAATTTGACTTCATTAAACGAGAAAGATGCCACGAGTGTCCCAACAAAAAGCTTTGAGGATTACCGAAGGGTAACTGAGGGCGACGCAACGGGCTCTGGAAAGAAGGATGATGGGTGTGGCGTCACGGGGGGATCGGAATAGAGCAGATTGGGGTGTGCGAGAACAAACGCTCGTTAATGACACCAAAGTTTAAACCAGGAAAAACAAATGGGCATGCGCAGGGCATGCAATCTGGGGGGAAGATAACCGGTGGCCATTAAGGGTTACAGACTGAATTCCGAGAGGAGGGAAGCGTAGCAGGGGGTGGCAGAAAGGTAGGAGGGCAGATTAGATTAGGGACTACATGGCGACAATCGGCACCTGACCGGGGTACTTGGAGGATCATGGGAGATGCCTTTGCCCTGCAGTGGGCGTAGCCAGGATGATGATGATGATGATGTTCATGATGAAAAGGTAGCAACAGGTCTTCGTAACATACAGGTTAGAAAGATGAGGCACCTTTTAACCCTTGAATATATTTCGCCACATTCGGGCATACGACAAGTTTGTTTTCGAGGCGCTCGGTCCCACTGCTGCGAAAATGTGTACACAAAGGCTGCACAGTAGTTGCCAGAAATCGGGCACTCTATTTTTCTTTCATAGGGAATCTTTCTTCCACTTGGGCAGCGGATTTCGGCGGCAGGGCGAGCTTGCGTGGGCGCGGTGGTTTACGGATCCAAGCGATAGTGAACTCCAAAATCCAGTGTTGGCTTTGAGTGGGATTCATATTGATTGCGAACCCCACGGCTAATCCTACCCCCCATCCCCCCAAGTGGCTCTTTACAGGAGACAATCATTCAGAGACATCGGACAAATAGGAATTCTGGTTCTTTCTTTTGCTTTCATTAATTTTTCTCGAAGCCCATAACTAGAAATTTGCTGGAGCGGCTGTCCCATTTGCGACGCAACAAGTGCGACGCTACACACAGATGGAGTGGCAGTTTAATTACTCTCGTGGTCCGCGAACCGGCATCGTTGCGTGTAGTATAGGAATGGTGCGTGTCAAGTCAGTGCTCGCGTTGAGCTTGTGCTCTTCATTTTGATTGAATGAAGTCTCACCTAAGTGAGCGGGGCCGATCCCGGAGGTAGTGCAATACCGGGCCGACCTGCGGCGGAGGTGAAGCAGGCTTCAAGCACTCCGCCAACTTCCAAAAATAGGTTTAATATCGTGGGTCCATATAGAACCCGTATCAGATATTAAGCTGATAAGAACAGAGTTTTTTATTTATGCTAGTTACAAATACATCAAAAATATGTTACAAAACCAAGGAAAAAACGGATAAAAGGTGTATAATCTAAAAACGCAAACAAATGACTAAAAAAACTAGTTAGTGGTGTTAGTGATAAAAGGCTAAAACTGTAAAGGTGTAAAATACATGGCAAAACGCTTCTCTAAAACATAAAAGATCATTAAGAGGTGCCTACATGGGCTTTAAAAATCTTCGTAGATGGGCTTCGTAAATCTTCGTACATGGGCTTTAAAAATCTACACTTTGATCTTAGCCAAAAGGCCGAGAAGCGATGTCCTTCACTTCACTTCATTGTACTACTGCCTTGTGGGCGCCCTGCCGACATGGGTAACCTCAGCAACAGCGTGGGCAATATTATAAAATTCAGCCTGTGTACAGACTCAACGCTCCCTATCTCACGGATGAATTCGCAACGCCTCAGTCTTTCGCTGTTAACGAAACGCTGTCGCGTAGAAACGAGACCCGAGTGCAAGCTTGCTTGTAACGCGAAACCAACCAAGGCAACCTCGTAGAAAACGGAACAGGCGAGCGGAAAAAAAACGCGCCAGGGGAATGCTTACTTCCGTCTGAATGCGACCGCTCAAGGTGACCTTCCTTGAGGGCTTCGTTTCAAGCCCGTGTGCAATTGTAATATACTACGCGCATTTCCTTCATTTCTTTTTATTTACCGCAAGGCCCACTGAAAATTTTGATACGGCACAGGCCGGGACGGATCGCAACGTGTCGAATCGACCGGTAGAATTAGGTAGCATGCCCCATGTACGAAGACGAGCAACATAGAAGTGAATGACAAAATAAATATAGAAAACGCTGCACACTCCTTCCAACCGGAAACATAGAGGGGAGAAAGATCGCCATCTGAAACACAGGCATTGTAAAAAAAAGAAAAAAAAAAGTGCTACCTCATCATCTTTACCATTACCGTGTGTGTGTATGTATATATGCATGTGTGTGTGTGTGTGTTTGTGTATTTATATATATATATATATATATATATATATATATATACGCACACATGCTAGCATAGCTTAAACGCAGCTGGAAAGCTCAGCCTTGCACAAGAACCACCCCCTGTCGCAAACCCCTTTGAAACATTCAAATGCCAAACACGAGTAGAGCGAGGTCGTTCGAACCTGGCGCCAAAACGCATTGGCGCCATCTGTGTACGGAACTAGGAAAACCTGCGGACTTTGCAATACAGAAAGAAAGGTAGATGGCGCGAGCTAACGCTCCATTGCATACTAAGAACGAGAGTTAGTGAATAATGGCAGAAACGTCTTGGGAAGAGAAAAAAAAAAAAAACACGCAAAAGTTGTTGGCTTGTGCAAGCACTCTATGTTACAGCGATTAAAGAGCATAGCATCTTCTACAACAGCAGCTACAAAAAGAAGAAGAACGTGAGAGAGGGAGAGAGACAGGCGTGTTTCTTTGGAATGCAGAGCATGCAGCACATACTATAAAGTGCCAAAGAGACGGGGAAAGCAGATGGCGCGAAGGTGTATGTCCTCAAAGCTTGAAAGCAATTTCTAAATTACATGTACCGAAGTCCACCTACTCTCATCAGGTTGCTCCCGCCTCCAGTTGCGTTTAAAGTGAAATTACAGTCGCCTCAAAGGCAGACAGAGAGAGAGTGAAAATAGGTACACTTGCTTCGCGCAGCTGCAGCCGTTCAAATTTTACAGCAAGAGCACTCCCGAAGCAACAAAGTCCGCTGCCGCCTGGGCGCAATGCGCTCGCTTCAGTAAATTGCCGTGCTGGCCTCGGCAACCAAGAGGTGTAGTGCGGCAGACTGCTGCATTGTAGCACACCGCAAACCGTGCAGACGTAAGCGATCGCCTCGACATCGCTGCGAGCGCTCGAAGAGACAAAGTCCGAAACCACGTGTGCCGGGGCGGTGCGAGCGCGACGCCTTTGACGCAACTTTTGCGTACAAGCCGCCGCACCGCCACGACGGAATCGCTGGCATCCCGCACGCAGCTGCATTGTGTCACGCCGGCAATCGTTGAAACACCACGCAGTCGTCGGCGTCGGCCCCGACATGGTTGCGAGCGCTGGAAGAGACAAAGTCCGAAACCGCGTGTGCCGGGGCGGCGCGAGCGCGACGCCTTTGACGCAACTTTTGCGTACAAGCCGCCGCACGGACACGACGGAGCCGGTGTCACCCTGCAGAGGGCTGCACTATAGCACGCCGGGAACCGGCAAAGAACCGCGCAGACGTCGTCGTTGGCCGCGGCGTTGCCGCGAGCACGCGAAGAGACAAAGTCCGAAAGGACGTCAGCCGGGGCGTCGAGCACGCCGCCCGCACTGTTCGCACGCGTGCTCGGAAATGGCGAAGGGGCCGCGCTAGCGTGCCTTGAATCGGTGAGCGGCGGTACCGCGGCGATCGCCAGAGCTCGAATCCGCCCTGCAAAAGCCAAATATTGGCGCTCGGCTCGGCGCAGTACGCCGCCGCGTCGCACGAGTACGGCCCCATGGAGGTCTGGGCACTTATCGCTGCTACTGTAAGGGGCCGTACGGCCCCGGCCGACATTGTACCGTAGTGCGATTTTCGGCTTGCGCGTGCTCGTGGCGTAGTCCGCGCACCGTTCCGACGTCGACAATCGTGCCCACGACTACGCGAGCGCTGGAAGAGACAAAGTCCGAAACCGCGTGTGCCGGGGCGGCGCGAGCGCGACGCCTTTGACGCAACTTTTGCGTACAAGCCGCCGCACGGACACGACGGAGCCGGTGTCGCCCTGCAGAGGGCTGCACTATAGCACGCCGGGAACCGGCAAAGAACCGCGCAGACGTCGTCGTTGGCCGCGGCGTTGCCGCGAGCACGCGAAGAGACAAAGTCCGAAACGACGTCAGCCGGGGCGTCGAGCACGCCGCCCGCACTGTTCGCACGCGTGCTCGGAAATGGCGAAGGGGCCGCGCTAGCGTGCCTTGAATCGGTGAGCGGCGGTACCGCGGCGATAGCCAGAGCTCGAATCCGCCCTGCAAAAGCCAAATATTGGCGCTCGGCTCGGCGCAGTACGCCGCCGCGTCGCACGAGTACGGCCCCATGGAGGTCTGGGCACTTATCGCTGCTACTGTAAGGGGCCGTACGGCCCCGGCCGACATTGTACCGTAGTGCGATTTTCGTCTTGCGCGTGCTCGTGGCGGTGTCCGCGCACCGTTCCGACGTCGACAATCGTGCCCACGACTACGCGAGCGCTGGAAGAGACAAAGTCCGAAACCGCGTGTGCCGGGGCGGCGCGAGCGCGACGCCTTTGACGCAACTTTTGCGTACAAGCCGCCGCACGGACACGACGGAATCGCTGGCATCCCGCACGCAGCTGCATTGTGTCACGCCGGCAATCGTTGAAACACCACGCAGTCGTCGGCGTCGGCCCCGACATGGTTGCGAGCGCTGGAAGAGACAAAGTCCGAAACCGCGTGTGCCGGGGCGGCGCGAGCGCGACGCCTTTGACGCAACTTTTGCGTACAAGCCGCCGCACGGACACGACGGAGCCGGTGTCGCCCTGCAGAGGGCTGCACTATAGCACGCCGGGAACCGGCAAAGAACCGCGCAGACGTCGTCGTTGGCCGCGGCGTTGCCGCGAGCACGCGAAGAGACAAAGTCCGAAACGACGTCAGCCGGGGCGTCGAGCACGCCGCCCGCACTGTTCGCACGCGTGCTCGGAAATGGCGAAGGGGCCGCGCTAGCGTGCCTTGAATCGGTGAGCGGCGGTACCGCGGCGATCGCCAGAGCTCGAATCCGCCCTGCAAAAGCCAAATATTGGCGCTCGGCTCGGCGCAGTACGCCGCCGCGTCGCACGAGTACGGCCCCATGGAGGTCTGGGCACTTATCGCTGCTACTGTAAGGGGCCGTACGGCCCCGGCCGACATTGTACCGTAGTGCGATTTTCGTCTTGCGCGTGCTCGTGGCGGTGTCCGCGCACCGTTGCGACGTCGACAATCGTGCCCACGACTACGCGAGCGCTGGAAGAGACAAAGTCCGAAACCGCGTGTGCCGGGGCGGCGCGAGCGCGACGCCTTTGACGCAACTTTTGCGTACAAGCCGCCGCACGGCCACGACGGAGCCGGTGTCACCCTGCAGAGGGCTGCACTGTAGCACGCCGGGAACCGGCAAAGAACCGCGCAGACGTCGTCGTTGGCCGCGGCGTTGCCGCGAGCACGCGAAGAGACAAAGTCCGAAACGACGTCAGCCGGGGCGTCGAGCACGCCGCCCGCACTGTTCGCACGCGTGCTCGGAAATGGCGAAGGGGCCGCGCTAGCGTGCCTTGAATCGGTGAGCGGCGGTACCGCGGCGATCGCCAGAGCTCGAATCCGCCCTGCAAAAGCCAAATATTGGCGCTCGGCTCGGCGCAGTACGCCGCCGCGTCGCACGAGTACGGCCCCATGGAGGTCTGGGCACTTATCGCTGCTACTGTAAGGGGCCGTACGGCCCCGGCCGACATTGTACCGTAGTGCGATTTTCGTCTTGCGCGTGCTCGTGGCGGTGTCCGCGCACCGTTGCGACGTCGACAATCGTGCCCACGACTACGCGAGCGCTGGAAGAGACAAAGTCCGAAACCGCGTGTGCCGGGGCGGCGCGAGCGCGACGCCTTTGACGCAACTTTTGCGTACAAGCCGCCGCACGGCCACGACGGAGCCGGTGTCACCCTGCAGAGGGCTGCACTGTAGCACGCCGGGAACCGGCAAAGAACCGCGCAGACGTCGTCGTTGGCCGCGGCGTTGCCGCGAGCACGCGAAGAGACAAAGTCCGAAACGACGTCAGCCGGGGCGTCGAGCACGCCGCCCGCACTGTTCGCACTCGTGCTCGGAAATGGCGAAGGGGCCGTGCTAGCGTGCCTCGAATCGATCGGCCGGGGGCCCCGTAGGGCGACAGACAGGCAATTGTGCAGGAAACCGTACTGGCCATTGGCGAGAAATTGCCGTTCGCGCATTCGGTGGACGCGCTGCGCTTTCACGACTTCGGCATTGTGCTGCCGACGTAAGCTTTCAATCTTGCTCGCGGCGTTACGAGGCGGCACGATTTTCGCCAAACGCTCGTCGAAAGTGGCACGAGTACGGCCCCATGGAGGTCTGGGTACTTATCGCTGCTATTATATGGGGGTCCCAGAGAGCAGTCGCCCCCAAAGCGACCTGGGTGTTTGATATGCGGCGGGCTTCGTGCCCGTCAAGCGTGTCCCCGGTATCGCTCCCGTGGATCCCACAGCTGACGTCTGCAGCCTCATCCGCTTGATGCGTTAGGGGCTGGTTGTCGGACGACGCTTTTTCCACGATATCGAAGTGTGTTCCGCATCGTCCTCGGACGAATCAAATACGAAAGCGCCGAAGGCGCGGGCGTGACCCGTCGCCTAGCGGCTTTGCCGTCTCGGCTACGTTGCAAGTGTCGGTCGGTCCACCAGTGCTGCGGGCTCGAGAGAAACCGCAAGCCGCGATCGAGTCGACACAACCGGTCTATCGAGAATGTTGCGTGCTTCTTGCCGCGTGGCGATACCCGGCCCTGCGGGGAGGGCGCCGTTGCGAGCTCGAACGCCGTCGTCTCGGACTGTGCAAAGTGCTACCCTTTGCGAGAACGAAGCGTGTTGGGGCGCCTGAAGGTGGCCTCGGCATCGCAAAAACGGCGTCCGGCCTGCTTGAAAGGCTGGACGCGCAGTTGAACGATTACCTGGTTGATCCTGCCAGTAATCATATGCTTGTCTCAAAGATTAAGCCATGCATGTCTAAGTACATGCCGAAATAAGGCGAAACCGCGAATGGCTCATTAAATCAGTTATGGTTCCTTAGATCGTTTCTTCCTACTTGGATAACTGTGGCAATTCTAGAGCTAATACATGCAGTGAGCCTGAAGCCCTTTGGGCGACGGGTGCTTTTATTAGACCAAGATCGATCGGGTTTCGGCCCGTATTGTGTGGTGACTCTGGATAACTTTGTGCTGATCGCATGGCCACGAGCCGGCGACGTTTCTTTCAAGTGTCTGCCTTATCAACTTTCGATGGTAGGTTACTTGCTTACCATGGTTGTTACGGGTAACGGAGAATCAGGGTTCGATTCCGGAGAGGGAGCCTGAGAAACGGCTACCACATCCAAGGAAGGCAGCAGGCGCGCAAATTACCCACTCCCGGCACGGGGAGGTAGTGACGAAAAATAACAATACGGGACTCTTTTGAGGCCCCGTAATTGAAATGAGTACACTCTAAATCCTTTAACGAGGATCAATTGGAGGGCAAGTCTGGTGCCAGCAGCCGCGGTAATTCCAGCTCCAATAGCGTATACTAAAGCTGCTGCGGTTAAAAAGCTCGTAGTTGGATCTCAGTTCCAGACGAGTAGTGCATCTACCCGATGCGACGGCTCGGACTGAACATCATGCCGGTCCTTTCTTGGTGCACTTCATTGTGTGCCTCGAGAAGGCCGGTGCTTTTACTTTGAAAAAATTAGAGTGCTCAACGCAGGCGAGTCGCCTGAATAAACTTGCATGGAATAATAGAACAAGACCTCGTTTCTGTTCTGTTGGTTTTTGGAATACGAGGTAATGATTAAGAGGGACAGACGGGGGCATTCGTATTGCGGCGCTAGAGGTGAAATTCTTGGACCGTCGCAAGACGAACTACTGCGAAAGCATTTGCCAAGAATGTTTTCTTTGATCAAGAACGAAAGTCAGAGGTTCGAAGGCGATCAGATACCGCCCTAGTTCTGACCATAAACGATGCCAACCAGCGATCCGCCTGAGTTACTCAAATGACTCGGCGGGCAGCTTCCGGGAAACCAAAGTGTTTGGGTTCCGGGGGAAGTATGGTTGCAAAGCTGAAACTTAAAGGAATTGACGGAAGGGCACCACCAGGAGTGGAGCCTGCGGCTTAATTTGACTCAACACGGGAAAACTTACCCGGCCCGGACACTGGGAGGATTGACAGATTGAGAGCTCTTTCTTGATTCGGTGGATGGTGGTGCATGGCCGTTCTTAGTTGGTGGAGCGATTTGTCTGGTTAATTCCGATAACGAACGAGACTCTAGCCTATTAAATAGGTGCGGGGTTCCCAGCACCTTACAACCTTCTTAGAGGGACAAGCGGCTCCTAGCCGCACGAAACAGAGCAATAACAGGTCTGTGATGCCCTTAGATGTCCGGGGCCGCACGCGCGCTACACTGAAGGAAGCAGCGTGTCTTTATCCCTGTCTGAAAAGACTGGGTAACCCGTGGAACTTCTTTCGTGATTGGGATAGGGGCTTGCAATTGTTCCCCTTGAACGAGGAATTCCCAGTAAGCGCGAGTCATAAGCTCGCGTTGATTACGTCCCTGCCCTTTGTACACACCGCCCGTCGCTACTACCGATTGAATGATTTAGTGAGGTCTTCGGACCGATGTCCGGCGCGGCCTTTCGGTTGCGCCGGTCTGTTGGAAAGATGACCAAACTTGATCATTTAGAGGAAGTAAAAGTCGTAACAAGGTTTCCGTAGGTGAACCTGCGGAAGGATCATTACCGGATTGTGAAGGGTGGCGAGCGCCATTGTTTCTACCCCGTGTGGGTGAAGCAGCTCGCTGCGCCCGACGCTTTCCGCCGCTGGCCCCGCTTGGACGCGGGGACGGCTATACCCGAACATGCCGGGGACTGCCTGAATTTTGAGGGGCGCCCCGTGCCAAATTTGTTGCGCCCAGTGGACGCCGGCTGCAACCTTGGACGGTTGGCTTGGCCGCGCCCGCGGGTAGAAACGGCGTAACGCACACTGGGTGGGCTTTCTGTCCGCTTTGGCGCTCTTGCGCGGAATGGGAGTAAGACGACCCGACCTGCTGCTTTGCCCAGTACGAGGGGAACGGCGAAGCGTGCGGTCGGTCAAGGAACTGACGGTCGAGAGCTAATGCCGCTGCCGCTTAGTACACACACGGAACCGTGGTGCGAGCGCTCTCCCGTCCTCCGCGGCAAACGCTGCCGAGTCTGAAAAGTCTGGCGGCTGCCGGTCGCTTCCTGCGGCGAGTATGGAGTAACGACCCGACTTTGTTGCCGCCCAAGTACTAAAGGAACGGTGTGGCGCTCGGTCGGTCATGGAACTGTCGGTATGAGGGTGCGGCTGCCAAGTACGGAAGGAACCGTGGCCTAAAGTGCTCTCCCGTCCTCCGCGGCAAATGCCACCGAGTCCGAAAGGGCCGGAGGCTGCCGGTCGGCTCCTGCTCGTGACGCGCGAGGTGTCGAGATCGCGGTTTAATGCGACGACGTCTGCAGGCTATTCGCCCGCCGCCGAGGGAAAGGCGGCGTTGCTGCGAAGTACCGAAGGAAACGCGGCTTTGCTACGTCGGAAGCGTTCTGCGGTTAGCGGACTTGTGCGCTTTGGGAAGGCGCCGCACGTCGAAAGAGGAAGTACGGACAGACGAGGGACTGTAGTCCCGGATTCGAACGCACTTGCGGCCAGGCCCTTGCTGGCTTCGTCTTCCGCCTCAAGTAGACTTGTTGTGGCGCCGGCGCAGGGAGCCGTCCCTGGCACTGGCCGAGTGGTTTTGGAGAGCTGCGCGAGTACGCGCGCCGGGCTCTTGTCTTTCGTCTCAAGTAGGCTGTTGGATCAACAGCGGTTATGCTGCGGCGATCTGCCGATGCGAAAGTGTGTGTGTGTTTGAGGCCCTTCTATGAACCTACTGCTGACTGAAGCGAAGCACGTCGATGGGGGTGAAGCCCTGCCCGTGGCCGTGTAGCCGTTAAAGACTCCACAGCGGCTTAGCCCTAATCATGGCTCTGTCGCTCTTTGCAATTTTTAGTGGAGCGATGTGAACGTGCACACGAGACACACGGGTCCGGTGGTTGGATGGCAGGTAAAACCGGCTTCGAGTGCGCGCAAACGGCATAAGCTACCTCGAGGGCAAGCGAGGAAGGCGTGGGCGCAAAACACACGCGCGAGTAGCAGGAGTGGAGTGCCATTAGGCTTTCAGCTGCTGAGACGCGGCCGCCGAAAGAGCGAGACTGGAGGAGCGCACGCCGAAAGGCGCTCTTCGAAACCACACACAGGGAGACGCCACGTGCCTAAAACCCTGGTTGTACTGTACTGAATTGAACAAACTATTTTTCACGACTCTAAGCGGTGGATCACTCGGTTCTCGGGTCGATGAAGAACGCAGCCAGCTGCGAGACTTGGTGTGAATTGCAGGACACACTGAGCACTGATTCTTTGAACGCACATTGCGGCCTTGGGTCTTCCCTTGGCTTCGTCTGTCTGAGGGTCGGATCACATATCAAGAGAGACTTCGGCGCACAGGGAACGTGCGTCCGTCGACTCGTTTTGACCGCGTCGGCATCATGGACAGTACGTTGAGCGCTAAAGCCACGCGCCAGCGGCCTCACGAGAGGGAGACGGTGGCAAACCGTTGTGCCAATTCTTCGAAAAGACGGAAACGAGGCATTACTACTGCAGCGTGACGAGTGCGCGCCTCTAGCAAGACCGCCGCAGGATGGAGTCGGATACCTGCAGGGAAAGAGCGGTCCAAGCACGAGGCGCGAACGTCTGTTGCCATGTAGCGCGCACGTTTGCGAGAGAGTCGGAAGCGCACGCTTGCGTGCACGGAAAACGTGGGAATGAAACGCCGGCCGATTCCCGCGCCGTGCGCAAAGCCAGCGCGATCGCAATTTGCGCTGTTTGCCTTCGAAGTACGTCGAGCTCCAGAGCTGGTCGCTCGTTCACGTCACCGCAGTTGTGTGGGCGCCCTTCCGGGCTTCGTCGCAGGAATGGGAATCGGCAGATTCTTGCGAGGAGCGGGGAGGAGAAGGGTGGCCCCCGAAAGCGGTTCGACGCGACAGCGCAGTCTGCGAGCGAGAAGAGTCACGGCACGGCGGAGAATTGCCGCGAAACGGAAAATGTCTCCTTCGAGAGCGTGGGTGCCCCGTTGGCCGAGCTGAAGCGTTCCGTCGTAGTCCGCCGTCGGTCCAAGTGCTTCGCAGTCTCTGTCCCCTAAAGACTGGGCCACTCCAGTTGGGGCAGGGGCGACGCTACACGAGACGATGCCTCCCGCCAGGTTTTAGTCGCCCCTGCGGTGCCCGCTGAAGCGGCGCGCTGCTAAGGCGATCTTTGCCTCGGTGGTGTTTGGGCTTCAGACACGGTCGCTTACCACGCAACTGCTCGTGCGCCGCACGCGCGCAGGCGGTTCACCGCCTGCCAGCCTCGTCTATAAGTAGCTCCGTGTTGGGCGAAGGACGTGGTAGGGCGTCGCACTCGGTTGGCGCTGGGTTTTCGAACGTGTCGAGTCCTTTTCGGCATACCGCTCGTATGACGCACGCGCGCAGGCGTTGTGCCGCCTGCCAGCCTTGTCCGTAAGGACGTGGCAGGGCGTCGTACTCGGTCGTGCTGGAATGGGCGAAAGCGATGTATCCGTTGTCGACCTCAGATCAGGCGAGACAACCCGCTGAATTTAAGCATATCACTAAG
>NW_027315436.1:0-10000 GCF_023375885.2 Dermacentor andersoni | reverse complement strand
CTTCCACCGGAATGCATACAATTTCAGCAACAATCCCGTGGCTTCAGTTTTAGTCCCCGCGTGGCTTAAGCGCCGAGCATTTTTTCTCGCTACCTGGCGTAAGCGCCGAGCATTTTCAGGCTTAAGCGCGGGCGTTCGGCGCTCTCCGTGGCCGCCCCGGCTGACGTGGTTGCGGACTTTGCCGCGCGCAGCTTGAGCGGTGAGCATTTTCAGTCGCCATATGTGGCTTAAGCGCGGGCGGGGTGTGGCCGCCCCGGCTGACGTGGTAGCGGACTTGGCGTAATGTTGCCCGTTGTTTCACAGGAAACGGGCACCGCGAATTTCATGCTTTCTTTCCAGCTTGGAACGTTTGGCTTTGTGTGCGGGTGCTGCATTTAAGGAGCTGTGTATAACTTTATAGAGCGTCTCAAGAAAAACAATTTGTTTGAAGCTTCACACGTGAGAGGAGCGGCTTCTGAGTACGAGGCGGTTTTCCTTTTTTTTTTTTTCTGCCGATAATTGTACTCATCTGCCACGTCTCTCACCACGATATGATATTTTTTTGGGGGGTTTCTCCTTTGATCCTCAAGTGAACGGACTGTCCAGTACTGATGCCATTTACAAAAATCCAAAACAGCAGAGGCCCGCACCTGCTCAATCAACGCCAACTCAATTTAAGGAAGGGCTGTTCAAAAGCTGATCGAAACCATCCAGTTTGGGAAAACCTATTTTATGCAGTAGTTTTTATTATTATTTTTTTTTTATTGTGAGAGACGTGAAATCCACACCACGAAATGAACGTCCCTTTGTTACCCTTTTGTTACCGCGGCTTCGAAACCGTGCGTAATACCAATTTAATTGTGTCCTGGTTGGCCGTTTGTCAGCACTTTGTGTTCTTCTAGAAAATCAACTACTAGTTTATAAATTACGTGCGCGAAATTTTCCTCCGTGTGCACCACCAAAATACTTAAAGAAGAGAGAATGCGTCCGGGGCCTTGGGATTTCGAAAATGCCGTGCTCTGAAATTTTCACATCCGCCATTGGAAAGATAATTATTATCCGTCGTAAAAAAGAAAAAAAAAAAGAAAGAAATCACATTTGAAATTATCATTGAAAGTGGCCACGTTTTTCGGGGCATGTCTTGATGAAATAATTTCAGTTCAGTTCAGCATGATTGGATTTCATCTTTTCCAGTATTCTCAGTACTCTCGTTGTAGTACCAATTGCCGGCAGATTTTTTTTTTAGTTGTTTAGAGTTATACATTCCTGAACGATGTTTTTCTTTTCCTCAAAGCTAGCCATAGAACCAGCGCTTTCTATAAAATCATGACAATAAGAATCCAGCATATCGGTTCATCTTCGGCGCGATTAAAGTTCGGGAACTGGCGATTTTTTATTGCCGTGATCAAGAAGGTTAACACCAGATAAGGCGTGATATTTCAGCATACCAGTCACGATATCTAATCGAATCTAAGATTGAAATGGCGTTCTGAATTCTTTCGGTTCCAGATAGAAAGAAACAGAAAAAAAAAAAAAAAGAAAGGATGTGATTGATTGCCATTCAAATCTGAAGACCGCGTGGAGAAAGTGTTCCGGTTTACATTCGGCAAATCAAAATGAACGGCTAAAATTAATCCATCGTCTGGTTTCATGCGCGAGATCACGTAAAAGGCAGCCATTCTTCTTAGCATGGTTTCTCTCTTTTGCTCTCTCATTCGCGCACGGAAATTTCTTCGTACGGGAATTTTATGAAGCGAAGGCGGCTGCAGACCATTTTCTTTGTTTAGTTCATGTTCGTAGGCGCAAATTACAAACCTAACACTTGGAGCAACATTTCCACTACTCTAGAGGGGCATAAACTGTAGACAGTGCACGCTTTCTCATTTATCCAATCGCTCGCAAACACATTGCATTGCTAGTCTACAGTGGCAATACAAAGTGACGTTTCACCATGCACGTCGAAGTTCATTACCAGTACCGCGCCAGCATCGACCGGCCGGCGAAGCGACGAGCTCAGCAGCGCATGCGCAAGGCCCGACACCACCCCAACCGAGCTTCCCTGCTTATCGGAGAGAGCAAGTGCGCGTGAACACGGGCGCGTCTGAGTATCTGGATTTAAAAAAAAAAAGAAAAAGAAAGCGTTTCCGAGATATTGACAAAGACAAGTGGTCGCGGTCGCTCTGAATCTTATCGTATTATAGAAAACGTGGGATGGCGGCGCTTCCTCGAGGGTCAGAAAGTACAATCGTCGAACTAGGTGGCAAGTGGAGTACATCCTTTTTCTTGGAACGGTTTGCAATTGACTGCTTGAATGTGCCGACCACGCGTCGCGGGTCGCGTATAGAGCCAACCGTTGGCAAGCACGCGTCTAGCGTAGCAGCAGAACCGATCGCGGTTGCGATAACCCATCGTTGGCAGCGAAAAAGAAAAACACCCACACGCAGTTTGTAGCAATAACCGTACAAATCAATGTGGTTTTAAATATAGCTTCACTGGTCACCCAAGAAGGGCACCGAAACTTTCTCATGACGCACACCGCTGTAGTCCACAAAGAACAAAGCGCACAAAATAGATATGATACAGCCGCACCGCATTATTTCGTGTTTTCACCATTTCATTACTTTCGTGTGCATGCGCGCTAGGGCCACGCAGGCCAGGAGTAAAAGGCACGAAAAAAAAAAAAAAAATGGTACGCAATCCTAAGCTTTGACTTGACTGCTGTGGCACTCGCATTTGTGTTCTTTACCTTAGGCGAACGCAATGCGCAAACTGAACTGGAATTTCCAATAATGGAAATTCCTGTTTGGCTCATATTTGCGTTTTTCGCCCGAGCAAGCGCTTCACTGCACTACGCTTTGCCCCTTCAACGTGGCTACACTGCCCGGCAGGCGTGTTCTGCGTAGGGCCGAACCTGCAGGCAAAAAGCATGGGCGCCGCCATCTTGTTGAGAGCGGCGCCAGGGACACAATCGCGCCTAGCTCATTGAGTTTTCCCCCAAAACTGAAAAAAATTTGACTTCATTAAACGAGAAAGATGCCACGAGTGTCCCAACAAAAAGCTTTGAGGATTACCGAAGGGTAACTGAGGGCGACGCAACGGGCTCTGGAAAGAAGGATGATGGGTGTGGCGTCACGGGGGGATCGGAATAGAGCAGATTGGGGTGTGCGAGAACAAACGCTCGTTAATGACACCAAAGTTTAAACCAGGAAAAACAAATGGGCATGCGCAGGGCATGCAATCTGGGGGGAAGATAACCGGTGGCCATTAAGGGTTACAGACTGAATTCCGAGAGGAGGGAAGCGTAGCAGGGGGTGGCAGAAAGGTAGGAGGGCAGATTAGATTAGGGACTACATGGCGACAATCGGCACCTGACCGGGGTACTTGGAGGATCATGGGAGATGCCTTTGCCCTGCAGTGGGCGTAGCCAGGATGATGATGATGATGATGTTCATGATGAAAAGGTAGCAACAGGTCTTCGTAACATACAGGTTAGAAAGATGAGGCACCTTTTAACCCTTGAATATATTTCGCCACATTCGGGCATACGACAAGTTTGTTTTCGAGGCGCTCGGTCCCACTGCTGCGAAAATGTGTACACAAAGGCTGCACAGTAGTTGCCAGAAATCGGGCACTCTATTTTTCTTTCATAGGGAATCTTTCTTCCACTTGGGCAGCGGATTTCGGCGGCAGGGCGAGCTTGCGTGGGCGCGGTGGTTTACGGATCCAAGCGATAGTGAACTCCAAAATCCAGTGTTGGCTTTGAGTGGGATTCATATTGATTGCGAACCCCACGGCTAATCCTACCCCCCATCCCCCCAAGTGGCTCTTTACAGGAGACAATCATTCAGAGACATCGGACAAATAGGAATTCTGGTTCTTTCTTTTGCTTTCATTAATTTTTCTCGAAGCCCATAACTAGAAATTTGCTGGAGCGGCTGTCCCATTTGCGACGCAACAAGTGCGACGCTACACACAGATGGAGTGGCAGTTTAATTACTCTCGTGGTCCGCGAACCGGCATCGTTGCGTGTAGTATAGGAATGGTGCGTGTCAAGTCAGTGCTCGCGTTGAGCTTGTGCTCTTCATTTTGATTGAATGAAGTCTCACCTAAGTGAGCGGGGCCGATCCCGGAGGTAGTGCAATACCGGGCCGACCTGCGGCGGAGGTGAAGCAGGCTTCAAGCACTCCGCCAACTTCCAAAAATAGGTTTAATATCGTGGGTCCATATAGAACCCGTATCAGATATTAAGCTGATAAGAACAGAGTTTTTTATTTATGCTAGTTACAAATACATCAAAAATATGTTACAAAACCAAGGAAAAAACGGATAAAAGGTGTATAATCTAAAAACGCAAACAAATGACTAAAAAAACTAGTTAGTGGTGTTAGTGATAAAAGGCTAAAACTGTAAAGGTGTAAAATACATGGCAAAACGCTTCTCTAAAACATAAAAGATCATTAAGAGGTGCCTACATGGGCTTTAAAAATCTTCGTAGATGGGCTTCGTAAATCTTCGTACATGGGCTTTAAAAATCTACACTTTGATCTTAGCCAAAAGGCCGAGAAGCGATGTCCTTCACTTCACTTCATTGTACTACTGCCTTGTGGGCGCCCTGCCGACATGGGTAACCTCAGCAACAGCGTGGGCAATATTATAAAATTCAGCCTGTGTACAGACTCAACGCTCCCTATCTCACGGATGAATTCGCAACGCCTCAGTCTTTCGCTGTTAACGAAACGCTGTCGCGTAGAAACGAGACCCGAGTGCAAGCTTGCTTGTAACGCGAAACCAACCAAGGCAACCTCGTAGAAAACGGAACAGGCGAGCGGAAAAAAAACGCGCCAGGGGAATGCTTACTTCCGTCTGAATGCGACCGCTCAAGGTGACCTTCCTTGAGGGCTTCGTTTCAAGCCCGTGTGCAATTGTAATATACTACGCGCATTTCCTTCATTTCTTTTTATTTACCGCAAGGCCCACTGAAAATTTTGATACGGCACAGGCCGGGACGGATCGCAACGTGTCGAATCGACCGGTAGAATTAGGTAGCATGCCCCATGTACGAAGACGAGCAACATAGAAGTGAATGACAAAATAAATATAGAAAACGCTGCACACTCCTTCCAACCGGAAACATAGAGGGGAGAAAGATCGCCATCTGAAACACAGGCATTGTAAAAAAAAGAAAAAAAAAAGTGCTACCTCATCATCTTTACCATTACCGTGTGTGTGTATGTATATATGCATGTGTGTGTGTGTGTGTTTGTGTATTTATATATATATATATATATATATATATATATATACGCACACATGCTAGCATAGCTTAAACGCAGCTGGAAAGCTCAGCCTTGCACAAGAACCACCCCCTGTCGCAAACCCCTTTGAAACATTCAAATGCCAAACACGAGTAGAGCGAGGTCGTTCGAACCTGGCGCCAAAACGCATTGGCGCCATCTGTGTACGGAACTAGGAAAACCTGCGGACTTTGCAATACAGAAAGAAAGGTAGATGGCGCGAGCTAACGCTCCATTGCATACTAAGAACGAGAGTTAGTGAATAATGGCAGAAACGTCTTGGGAAGAGAAAAAAAAAAAAAACACGCAAAAGTTGTTGGCTTGTGCAAGCACTCTATGTTACAGCGATTAAAGAGCATAGCATCTTCTACAACAGCAGCTACAAAAAGAAGAAGAACGTGAGAGAGGGAGAGAGACAGGCGTGTTTCTTTGGAATGCAGAGCATGCAGCACATACTATAAAGTGCCAAAGAGACGGGGAAAGCAGATGGCGCGAAGGTGTATGTCCTCAAAGCTTGAAAGCAATTTCTAAATTACATGTACCGAAGTCCACCTACTCTCATCAGGTTGCTCCCGCCTCCAGTTGCGTTTAAAGTGAAATTACAGTCGCCTCAAAGGCAGACAGAGAGAGAGTGAAAATAGGTACACTTGCTTCGCGCAGCTGCAGCCGTTCAAATTTTACAGCAAGAGCACTCCCGAAGCAACAAAGTCCGCTGCCGCCTGGGCGCAATGCGCTCGCTTCAGTAAATTGCCGTGCTGGCCTCGGCAACCAAGAGGTGTAGTGCGGCAGACTGCTGCATTGTAGCACACCGCAAACCGTGCAGACGTAAGCGATCGCCTCGACATCGCTGCGAGCGCTCGAAGAGACAAAGTCCGAAACCACGTGTGCCGGGGCGGTGCGAGCGCGACGCCTTTGACGCAACTTTTGCGTACAAGCCGCCGCACCGCCACGACGGAATCGCTGGCATCCCGCACGCAGCTGCATTGTGTCACGCCGGCAATCGTTGAAACACCACGCAGTCGTCGGCGTCGGCCCCGACATGGTTGCGAGCGCTGGAAGAGACAAAGTCCGAAACCGCGTGTGCCGGGGCGGCGCGAGCGCGACGCCTTTGACGCAACTTTTGCGTACAAGCCGCCGCACGGACACGACGGAGCCGGTGTCACCCTGCAGAGGGCTGCACTATAGCACGCCGGGAACCGGCAAAGAACCGCGCAGACGTCGTCGTTGGCCGCGGCGTTGCCGCGAGCACGCGAAGAGACCAAGTCCGAAAGGACGTCAGCCGGGGCGTCGAGCACGCCGCCCGCACTGTTCGCACGCGTGCTCGGAAATGGCGAAGGGGCCGCGCTAGCGTGCCTTGAATCGGTGAGCGGCGGTACCGCGGCGATCGCCAGAGCTCGAATCCGCCCTGCAAAAGCCAAATATTGGCGCTCGGCTCGGCGCAGTACGCCGCCGCGTCGCACGAGTACGGCCCCATGGAGGTCTGGGCACTTATCGCTGCTACTGTAAGGGGCCGTACGGCCCCGGCCGACATTGTACCGTAGTGCGATTTTCGGCTTGCGCGTGCTCGTGGCGTAGTCCGCGCACCGTTCCGACGTCGACAATCGTGCCCACGACTACGCGAGCGCTGGAAGAGACAAAGTCCGAAACCGCGTGTGCCGGGGCGGCGCGAGCGCGACGCCTTTGACGCAACTTTTGCGTACAAGCCGCCGCACGGACACGACGGAGCCGGTGTCGCCCTGCAGAGGGCTGCACTATAGCACGCCGGGAACCGGCAAAGAACCGCGCAGACGTCGTCGTTGGCCGCGGCGTTGCCGCGAGCACGCGAAGAGACAAAGTCCGAAACGACGTCAGCCGGGGCGTCGAGCACGCCGCCCGCACTGTTCGCACGCGTGCTCGGAAATGGCGAAGGGGCCGCGCTAGCGTGCCTTGAATCGGTGAGCGGCGGTACCGCGGCGATAGCCAGAGCTCGAATCCGCCCTGCAAAAGCCAAATATTGGCGCTCGGCTCGGCGCAGTACGCCGCCGCGTCGCACGAGTACGGCCCCATGGAGGTCTGGGCACTTATCGCTGCTACTGTAAGGGGCCGTACGGCCCCGGCCGACATTGTACCGTAGTGCGATTTTCGTCTTGCGCGTGCTCGTGGCGGTGTCCGCGCACCGTTCCGACGTCGACAATCGTGCCCACGACTACGCGAGCGCTGGAAGAGACAAAGTCCGAAACCGCGTGTGCCGGGGCGGCGCGAGCGCGACGCCTTTGACGCAACTTTTGCGTACAAGCCGCCGCACGGACACGACGGAATCGCTGGCATCCCGCACGCAGCTGCATTGTGTCACGCCGGCAATCGTTGAAACACCACGCAGTCGTCGGCGTCGGCCCCGACATGGTTGCGAGCGCTGGAAGAGACAAAGTCCGAAACCGCGTGTGCCGGGGCGGCGCGAGCGCGACGCCTTTGACGCAACTTTTGCGTACAAGCCGCCGCACGGACACGACGGAGCCGGTGTCGCCCTGCAGAGGGCTGCACTATAGCACGCCGGGAACCGGCAAAGAACCGCGCAGACGTCGTCGTTGGCCGCGGCGTTGCCGCGAGCACGCGAAGAGACAAAGTCCGAAACGACGTCAGCCGGGGCGTCGAGCACGCCGCCCGCACTGTTCGCACGCGTGCTCGGAAATGGCGAAGGGGCCGCGCTAGCGTGCCTTGAATCGGTGAGCGGCGGTACCGCGGCGATCGCCAGAGCTCGAATCCGCCCTGCAAAAGCCAAATATTGGCGCTCGGCTCGGCGCAGTACGCCGCCGCGTCGCACGAGTACGGCCCCATGGAGGTCTGGGCACTTATCGCTGCTACTGTAAGGGGCCGTACGGCCCCGGCCGACATTGTACCGTAGTGCGATTTTCGTCTTGCGCGTGCTCGTGGCGGTGTCCGCGCACCGTTGCGACGTCGACAATCGTGCCCACGACTACGCGAGCGCTGGAAGAGACAAAGTCCGAAACCGCGTGTGCCGGGGCGGCGCGAGCGCGACGCCTTTGACGCAACTTTTGCGTACAAGCCGCCGCACGGCCACGACGGAGCCGGTGTCACCCTGCAGAGGGCTGCACTGTAGCACGCCGGGAACCGGCAAAGAACCGCGCAGACGTCGTCGTTGGCCGCGGCGTTGCCGCGAGCACGCGAAGAGACAAAGTCCGAAACGACGTCAGCCGGGGCGTCGAGCACGCCGCCCGCACTGTTCGCACGCGTGCTCGGAAATGGCGAAGGGGCCGCGCTAGCGTGCCTTGAATCGGTGAGCGGCGGTACCGCGGCGATCGCCAGAGCTCGAATCCGCCCTGCAAAAGCCAAATATTGGCGCTCGGCTCGGCGCAGTACGCCGCCGCGTCGCACGAGTACGGCCCCATGGAGGTCTGGGCACTTATCGCTGCTACTGTAAGGGGCCGTACGGCCCCGGCCGACATTGTACCGTAGTGCGATTTTCGTCTTGCGCGTGCTCGTGGCGGTGTCCGCGCACCGTTGCGACGTCGACAATCGTGCCCACGACTACGCGAGCGCTGGAAGAGACAAAGTCCGAAACCGCGTGTGCCGGGGCGGCGCGAGCGCGACGCCTTTGACGCAACTTTTGCGTACAAGCCGCCGCACGGCCACGACGGAGCCGGTGTCACCCTGCAGAGGGCTGCACTGTAGCACGCCGGGAACCGGCAAAGAACCGCGCAGACGTCGTCGTTGGCCGCGGCGTTGCCGCGAGCACGCGAAGAGACAAAGTCCGAAACGACGTCAGCCGGGGCGTCGAGCACGCCGCCCGCACTGTTCGCACTCGTGCTCGGAAATGGCGAAGGGGCCGTGCTAGCGTGCCTCGAATCGATCGGCCGGGGGCCCCGTAGGGCGACAGACAGGCAATTGTGCAGGAAACCGTACTGGCCATTGGCGAGAAATTGCCGTTCGCGCATTCGGTGGACGCGCTGCGCTTTCACGACTTCGGCATTGTGCTGCCGACGTAAGCTTTCAATCTTGCTCGCGGCGTTACGAGGCGGCACGATTTTCGCCAAACGCTCGTCGAAAGTGGCACGAGTACGGCCCCATGGAGGTCTGGGTACTTATCGCTGCTATTATATGGGGGTCCCAGAGAGCAGTCGCCCCCAAAGCGACCTGGGTGTTTGATATGCGGCGGGCTTCGTGCCCGTCAAGCGTGTCCCCGGTATCGCTCCCGTGGATCCCACAGCTGACGTCTGCAGCCTCATCCGCTTGATGCGTTAGGGGCTGGTTGTCGGACGACGCTTTTTCCACGATATCGAAGTGTGTTCCGCATCGTCCTCGGACGAATCAAATACGAAAGCGCCGAAGGCGCGGGCGTGACCCGTCGCCTAGCGGCTTTGCCGTCTCGGCTACGTTGCAAGTGTCGGTCGGTCCACCAGTGCTGCGGGCTCGAGAGAAACCGCAAGCCGCGATCGAGTCGACACAACCGGTCTATCGAGAATGTTGCGTGCTTCTTGCCGCGTGGCGATACCCGGCCCTGCGGGGAGGGCGCCGTTGCGAGCTCGAACGCCGTCGTCTCGGACTGTGCAAAGTGCTACCCTTTGCGAGAACGAAGCGTGTTGGGGCGCCTGAAGGTGGCCTCGGCATCGCAAAAACGGCGTCCGGCCTGCTTGAAAGGCTGGACGCGCAGTTGAACGATTACCTGGTTGATCCTGCCAGTAATCATATGCTTGTCTCAAAGATTAAGCCATGCATGTCTAAGTACATGC